>NC_134489.1:114715772-114845772 GCF_040206685.1 Ascaphus truei | reverse complement strand
AGGCACTGCAGGGGTGTGGTGACACTGGTGTAAGAACTGGCCTCTGAATGAGTTAAAGAATACATTTACCATAATTGACATGTTGGCCTTTTCAGTCAACTAATCAAGGCAGAGAAAATAATATAAGTAGCTCTTGTTTGGAGTCAGTCTCACCCATATATTTCTATACATATATAATTACATTTGATTAAAGCAGAGAAAAACATGTTTCCAAAATGCTACTCAGGGAAATGTCATCTCAAAGGTAGAGAAGAGGTAAAATCCTTCAGTGTGATGTCTAACTAATAATAATAATAATAACTAATTATTAATAATAATAAACCTTCAAATATTACTGCCCTCATGATGTACAGGATACAGATGCAGCCACGAGTATCCGAACACTTGCCTTGGAAAATCTGGGGCAATCTCCCAATAAACTGCAACATTTCCGTGACATTTCTGCAGCCAGACTAATGGCCCATCGGATTAACACAGCGGGGGTCCGTGCAGTTCAAACTGAATCAAACTGAATCAAACTGAGTGGGACTGCAGGGACCCCCGCTGTGTGAATCCGATGGGCCATTAGTCTGGCTGCACAATCTCACAGAAATCTCACAGAAATTAGTTTTTACCCAGGCAAGTGATCGGATGCTCGTGGCTGCATCTGTACGTCATGAAAATCTCCGGGGAACATGTGCGCACAATACAGAATCCCCGGGGAACATGTGCGCACAATACAGAATCCCCGGGGAACATGTGCACACAATACAGAATCCCCGGGGAACATGTGCGCACAATACAGAATCCCCGGGGAACATGTGCGCACAATACAGAATCCCCGGGGAACATGTGCGCACAATACAGAATCTCCGGGGAATATGTGCGCACAATACAGAATCCCCGGGGAACATGTGCGCACAATACAGAATCCCCGGGGAACATGTGCGCACAATACACAATCCCCGGGGAACATGTGCGCTCAATACAGAATCCCCAGGGAATATGTGCGCACAATACAGAATCCCCGTGGAACATGTGCGCACAATACAGAATCCCCGGGGAACATGTGCGCACAATACAGAATCCCCTTGGAACATGTGTGCACAATACACAATCCCCGGGGAACATGTGCGCACAATACAGAATCCCAGGGGAACATGTGCGTACAATACAGAATCCCCGGGGAACATGTGCGCACAATACACAATCTCCAGGGAACATGTGCGCACAATACAGAATCCCCGGGGAACATGTGTGCACAATACAGAATCCCCGGGGAACATGTGCGCACAATACAGAATCCCCGGGGAACATGTGCGCGCAATACACAATCCCTGGGGAACATGTGCGCTCAATACACAATCCCCGGGGAATATGTGCGCACAATACAGAATCCCCGGGGAACATGTGCGCACAATACAGAATCCCCTTGGAACATGTGCGCACAATACACAATCCCCGGGGAACATGTGCGCACAATACAGAATCCCAGGGGAACATGTGCGCACAATACAGAATCCCCGTGGAACATGTGCGCACAATACAGAATCCCCGGGGAACATGTGCGCACAATACAGAATCCCCGGGGAACATGTGCGCACAATACAGAATCCCCGTGGAACATGTGCGCACAATACAGAATCCCCGGGGAACATGTGCGCACAATACAGAATCCCCGGGGAACATGTGCGCACAATACAGAATCCCCGGGGAACATGTGCGCACAATACAGAATCCCCGGTGAACATGTGCGCACAATACACAATCCCCGGGAAACATGTGCGCACAATACAGAATCCCCGGGGAACATGTGCGCACAATACACAATCCCCGGGGAACATGTGCGCACAATACAGAATCCCCGGGGGAACATGTGCGCACAATACAGAATCCCCGGGGAACATGTGCGCACAATACACAATCCCCGGGGAACATGTGCGCACAATACACAATCCCTGGGGAACATGTGCGCACAATACACAATCCCCGGGGGAACATGTGCGCACAATACACAATCCCCGGGGAACATGTGCGCACAATACAGAATCCCCGGGGAACATGTGCGCACAATACAGAATCCCCGGGGGAACATGTGCGCACAATACAGAATCCCCGGGGAACATGTGCGCACAATACACAATCCCCGGGGAACATGTGCGCACAATACATAATCCCCGGGGAACATGTGCGCACAATACAGAATCCCCGGGGAACATGTGCGCACAATACACAAGCCCCGGGGAACATGTGCGCACAATACAGAATCCCCGGGGAACATGTGCGCACAATACAGAATCCCTGGGGAACATGTGCGCACAATAAACAATCCCCGTGGAACATGTGCGCACAATTCACAATCCCCGGGGAACATGTGCGCACAATACAGAATCCCCGGGGAACATGTGTGCACAATACAGAATCCCCGGGGAACATGTGCGCACAATACAGAATCCCCGGGGAACATGTGCGCACAATACACAATCCCTGGGGAACATGTGCGCACAATACACAATCCCCGGGGGAACATGTGCGCACAATACACAATCCCCGGGGAACATGTGCGCACAATACAGAATCCCCGGGGAACATGTGCGCACAATACAGAATCCCCGGGGGAACATGTGCGCACAATACAGAATCCCCGGGGAACATGTGCGCACAATACACAATCCCCGGGGAACATGTGCGCACAATACATAATCCCCGGGGAACATGTGCGCACAATACAGAATCCCCGGGGAACATGTGCGCACAATACACAAGCCCCGGGGAACATGTGCGCACAATACAGAATCCCCGGGGAACATGTGCGCACAATACAGAATCCCCTTGGAACATGTGTGCACAATACACAATCCCCGGGGAACATGTGCGCACAATACAGAATCCCAGGGGAACATGTGCGTACAATACAGAATCCCCGGGGAACATGTGCGCACAATACACAATCTCCAGGGAACATGTGCGCACAATACAGAATCCCCGGGGAACATGTGTGCACAATACAGAATCCCCGGGGAACATGTGCGCACAATACAGAATCCCCGGGGAACATGTGCGCGCAATACACAATCCCTGGGGAACATGTGCGCTCAATACACAATCCCCGGGGAATATGTGCGCACAATACAGAATCCCCGGGGAACATGTGCGCACAATACAGAATCCCCGGGGGAACATGTGCGCACAATACACAATCCCCGGGGAACATGTGCGCACAATACAGAATCCCAGGGGAACATGTGCGCACAATACAGAATCCCCGTGGAACATGTGCGCACAATACAGAATCCCCGGGGAACATGTGCGCACAATACAGAATCCCCGGGGAACATGTGCGCACAATACAGAATCCCCGTGGAACATGTGCGCACAATACAGAATCCCCGGGGAACATGTGCGCACAATACAGAATCCCCGGGGAACATGTGCGCACAATACAGAATCCCCGGGGAACATGTGCGCACAATACAGAATCCCCGGTGAACATGTGCGCACAATACACAATCCCCGGGAAACATGTGCGCACAATACAGAATCCCCGGGGAACATGTGCGCACAATACACAATCCCCGGGGAACATGTGCGCACAATACAGAATCCCCGGGGAACATGTGTGCACAATACAGAATCCCCGGGGAACATGTGCGCACAATACAGAATCCCCGGGGAACATGTGCGCACAATACACAATCCCTGGGGAACATGTGCGCACAATACACAATCCCCGGGGGAACATGTGCGCACAATACACAATCCCCGGGGAACATGTGCGCACAATACAGAATCCCCGGGGAACATGTGCGCACAATACAGAATCCCCGGGGGAACATGTGCGCACAATACAGAATCCCCGGGGAACATGTGCGCACAATACACAATCCCCGGGGAACATGTGCGCACAATACATAATCCCCGGGGAACATGTGCGCACAATACAGAATCCCCGGGGAACATGTGCGCACAATACACAAGCCCCGGGGAACATGTGCGCACAATACAGAATCCCCGGGGAACATGTGCGCACAATACAGAATCCCTGGGGAACATGTGCGCACAATAAACAATCCCCGTGGAACATGTGCGCACAATTCACAATCCCCGGGGAATATGTGCGCACAATACAGAATCCCCGGGGAACATGTGGAATTCATTACCCATGGAGACTGTGATGGCAGATACAATAGATTTGTTCAAAAAAAGGTTGGACATCTTTTTAGATGGGAAAGGTATACAGGGATATATCACATAAGTATACATGGGAAGGATGTTGATCCAGGGAGTAATCCGATTGCCAATTCTTGGAATTGAATTAATTTTTCCCCTTATAAGCTTGTCACGGTAGCTTATGACAGGCTGTAATTTACACCAAAACTATATATAAATATATATATACCTGGGTTTGAACTGGGACGAGACTTAGATATAACAAATTGTATTTATTCCTTAGGATAGGTGAACACAACAGATATGTACAACTAACAGCAAAATATAGACACTTACTTAAAGATTAGGACAGAAAGCCATCAGGATACAGACTGGGCCACTTCTCCCATATATTTCAGTTGACATCACAGCAAGACAGGCAAAGTTATACACCAATACCTGCATCATCCCAAGACCTTGCATAAAGACACAGGCCTGATGACATGCAGACATGAAGATCATGAAGAACATTTGCATGAAGAACAATGGGTGAAAGGTGGTTCTGGCTTATATATCATTTTAACCCCCTCTTTCCCAGCTACGGCGCCGGGCCGTCTAGCAGAAGTCCCTTTGAAGCTTTTGAAGCTCAGTTTGGACTTCCAGTGTCCAGTGTGAAATGTCACACTTTCTCTGGTTAGTTCCTTCTGTGCGTTGGGTCAAGCATAAGCAATTAGCAATTTAGCCTTTGATGACCAAGCGATGTAAATTCTAGCCTTTCCTGCTCATCACAACAGGGGTTCCTCAGAACTCAACCAAAATTTCATATTTACTGCAAATCACTCCCTAACTTGAGTTCAGTAATACATACAGGCAGGTGCGATATATTAATACATTCCGTCACACCTGACGCTCGCAGAGAGACCAAACATTACGGTGTAATATGAAAATTAATAGAGATATTAATATCTGGCATTTCGCAGCAGTTACATATACAGTGTTTATACTCAAAAGGATGGGCTAACTCCCACTAATACAAATATGTAATTCTTAGCATGTTCAGCCAAGGACATCTCATAATATTCTTATATTTAATAAGGTTACTCATTTTGGTTTCCTGCTAAGTGTGAATAACAAAATCTTCCATTCCTTGTGCCTGCTTCCCGCATAAACAACTAGGGCAGTTACCTGTTGGCTGCTTCCTGGGTCGTGCATAGCAATTAGGTAATTCCTATCTTTATCACTATGTATCACACCTAGCCCAGACCTCCCTTTGATACGCACTTCCAGAGAGGAAGCTTGCATATCAAACGTGAATAGACTCATATGAGTCAAACCATTTGGTTCTGGGCCTATTTAAAACTGGAATAAGTCACTTTATCAAAAATATATGTCCCTCTTATGACAAAGTTATATTTTTAATATGTGGGTACTTGGGGGTTCCCCTGAGGCTGCACCCCAAGACTCAGGGGCTGGCTGCAAACAGGTATTAACATACTGTACACTAAAAAACCCTTCTGCTTTTCACATTCAACTTCAATTAAGCCCTTTGAAGTCCAGATTTCCTGAAAAGACACCATACAGTGGAATTTTCTTAAACTGTAGCTCATTAACCCATTATGACCCAGTGGGTGTGTTATGCAGACACTGATCCAGCAACACTACATTTACACAGGGGAATAAGCATTTTCATGTTATAACAAGGGTCAAATCACATTTCTGGGCCTCAGTCCAGTTAACCCCTTGTCTCCCTGGTGAGGTTAGAGGGGGGCCCTTGGGGGGTAACCCCGTTAATCCCAGGCCAAACCCTCACTATCGTCACAGAGATATCATTGGATGTTATGTCACTGGGGTTTTTGTTTGCCTTCCTCTGGATCAATAAGTATAGATATAGGATAAAGTATCTGTTGTCTAAATTTAGCATAGGTTGAACTTGATGGACGTACGTTTTTTTTCAACCTCATCTACTATGTAACTATGTAACTATGTAACTAAGTATGTAACTATGTAACTATGTATGTAACTATGTGCGCACAATACAGACCAGAGCACAGAGGTCAGAGACTGAGCTAGATGTGAGAGAAGCTGAATGCTGAGTGTCTTGTGATCAGCTGAGACCTTCCGGACTGACCTTGTCACTGTCAGAAAGATAATAAAATGGGATGTGATGAAGAGGAGAGAAATTCCCAGGAGAGTCTGTGAGGACAGAGAACAGAACAACTCTCCAAACCACAAATACACAGACTTATTAACCCAATGCTGTGCCGAGTCATTCTCTACAGACAGCTCTGCTACAGAAGGGCATGTGCCCCATGTCACGGTAGGGGGTAACCAGGCTCTAAATAAAGGTTAAGCCTGTTTTTGGTTACCCCTGATCCGTATATAAGGGTTCAAGAGAGTTAGCTCTTGAGCCCAGTAACAATGTATGCTTTACATGTACTTTGCGTTAATAAAGTATTTTATGTGTTTTTATCTTTCCGGGCATGCCAGCGAGCAGGGATTTCTGGGGCATGAGTTTCAGCGGGGGTGGGGGAGTGGGGGTTTGCAGAGGAATTGTTGTCAGAATGTGCCTAGGTAGTTGGGGTCTGGAGTTGTCGATTCCCCTAAAAATGTACCCGGGTATCATGCCTGATTCTCGGATACATATAGTATAGACACATTGTCCTGGCAATATTTCCCCTTGGAAACGCTTGCGTGACTCACTACTAGGGTTCCCTGCTTCAGCATAGCCCAGAAAGGTAAATGGGGCAAAGGGATGAAAAGTGTCCCTGTAATTGTAGGGGTCCCTAGGTTAAGGGGGATACTCCAGTTAATGCCCAGGTAGCCCAGGACCTGTATTGGGTTCTTGGGTGCTCCAACCATAGATAAGGTTATGAGGGGACTCAGAGTCCAGTCTAAGCCCAGTAGACAGTGTGTGGGGAATAAGGTCTGATAGAAATAAAAGTGCAGCTTTCTATTCTATTCCCCATACCCAGGGCTTAGGGATGCATTAAAGTTTAATGTTATTAATACATTGTAACATACTGCTGTGTACTGTAAGGTAGTGGGACGTTCGGAACCGATGCTCACACAGACTGTCAGGGCTACCAAATTAGAAAAAAGGGGAAGGGTCCTCAGGCGCGTTGCTCCACTTGTGGCTCCACGATGTGTAGAACGTATGAAATTGAAGGGAAGAAAGGGGAACCACAGTGAAAAAACAACACCAAGGTTATACACAATCCACTTCTTCATTTAGGGGGAAGGGGGGGGGGGTAGACAATAAAAATTCACTTCTAGGAGGAGACACACTCACATCTAGTCTCCAATTTTGATTAGATGATTTCTCCTCTGTGGGTGATTGGATGGGGTGGGGATGAGGGGGTGCCTCCTGGTATAAGCGACCAATATCTATTGGCATAGGAAGGAGATGTCGCCAGACTCCACAGCGCGTCCCTTTACGGTTTGGGGTGTCTTGTCTTGGCTGGTTCCCTGTTGGCAGGTTCTTTTTGTCTGTGCGTTGAGTTCAGCAGGCTGCAGAAAGGATATCCAAAAGCCCGTGCACGGGCTGGATCCCCCTCCGGCCGTCTTTCCCCTCTGCACACACGATATACAGCTACTTTGTTCCGCTGCGCATGCGCATGCGCAAACGGCAAGATGCTGGGCCAAATGGCAGGGAAGTCAAACTCCTCACTACGGTGGCTTGCGGTAACCAAAAAACGTCAGACGCGTTTCGCTATTGCTTCCTCAGTGACGTCACTGTGGTTCCCCTTTCTTCCCTTCAATTTCATACGTTCTACACGTCGTGGAGCCACAAGTGAAGCAACGCGCCTGAGGACCCATCCCCTTTTTTCTACCTATACCTGTACAGAGGTTGGTGAATCACCTCTGAGAGACTCGGGCAGCGAATCTCCTTTTGTGGAAAGAACTGAAGCCACACATTGAACAGTAGGATATTCTTTTTGGCGCAACTTCCCTTTTCTTGCTAGGGCTACCAAATTGGTGCCAGTCAGTCTGCTGGACATCGGAGTTCAAAGATAGCATAGGATGCCAGAGGTATGAAAGCCATTTGGGTGGCAGGGAAGGGCTCAAGTACCCAGGTCCGGAGGACAATGGCAGTCGTCTAGGCTGCCATGAATTCTGCCAGACTTAGTGGAGCCTGTCCCAGCGGGTGGCATGAGATAGTCACGGACAGAGGTGGAAAACTTGAGCATGTCCCTTGGCAATTTCAAATTTCCCGCTGACCCGTTTTTTCAGACCGGCTTGGCTCTGATTGGCTACTGAGAAAGTTCCCACCCGCTGATTGGTTCCTCAGAATACTATAAGAAACGTCTGAGACAATCAGATTTGAGATTTCTAGCGGTAGAAGTGCGGACGGGCTTTTCAAAGATTCTCTTGAGCGAATAGCAGAACAACCGACTTCAATTTCAAGCCAGGAATGTCTGGTAAAAAGGTGTAAACTGCCTGGTCTCCCGTGGCACTCCATACCACAAGCAGCTCTGGGTCCAAAATGTACATTTTTTGCATTGTAAGATCCTCCAATATTTATGCTCTGGGTAATTTGTAAATGTATGTAGCCAGCACTGGTTCTTGGCTACCAGTCTGCCCTCCCTGGCAGTAAGCATTGGTAAGAGCAGGCCTGCCCAGGGCCATGTTAGGGGCCCCCGGGCAGAGCAGTGCATGGGGCCCGGCTTACACTGTCGCTCCCAGCCTCTCACGCGCTCACTAGCAGCATCAGGCACCGCAAGTGCTGCACTGCTAGGCTGCGAGCGGTTGTGACGCGTGCCGGGCGGAGAGCGAGCGGAGCCGGGGTGCCGGGCAGGGGGAGAATGAGCAGAGCCGTGGTGCCGGGAGGGGGGAGAGAGAGTAGGGTTGCCAGGTGGCTTCTCCAAAAATACTGGACACAATGGTGAAAGGTGCGACACACTCGGGAATCATTGGTGGGGAAGAATGTTATTTATAAATGACCTGACTGTTATGTCATTTTTTCTAAATTTCACTCCAAGTATTCACCAATTTGCACCAATTTATATTCTATTTGGTAAAAAATCTGGGGAGGATCTTGGGAGGGAGCGGGAGGGAATGGGTGGGAGCGGGAGGGAATGGGTGGGAGTGGGAGGGAATGGGTGGGAGTGGGAGGGAGCGCCCTTCCGAGGATTGTTTTAGGAAATAGAATATGAAATAGTGCAAATTGGTGCAAATTGGTGCACGCTTGGAGTGAAATTTAGAACAAATGACGTAATGGTCAGATGATTTAAAAATAACTGACCTGCAGTCATACTGTGCATGGCGAGCAATACTGATCTTACTGCTGCTCCCACAAATTCCAAGATTGTTGCACCCCCTCCTCATCCTCTCTCTCCCCTTGTCCTCACCCCCTCCCTTCATCCTCTCTCATTCCCCCACCCCCCTCCCTTCATCCTCTCTCACCCCCTCCCTTCATCCTCTGTTACCCCTCATCCCTTCACCCTCTCACCACCCCCCCTCCCTGTCATTATCAGTACAGTAGCTTTCAAATGTACACTTCAAAATCCAGCTTTAAATTGCATATTGAATCATGCCAGTGAATAAGTAACCTGCTCTGCCTTCTTGGGGATGATCTGTGAGTAAGGGTGCTGCAGAGATTGCAATGCTGCTGGGATGAGATCTGTGAGTAAGGGTGCTGCAGAGATTGCAATGCTGCTGTGATGAGATCTGTGAGTAAGGGTGCTGCAGAGATTGCAATGCTGCTGGGATGAGGGCTGAGATCTGTGAGTAAGGGTGCTGAAGAGATTGCAATGCTGCTGGGATGATCTGTAAGTAAGGGTGCTTCAGAGATTGCAATGCTGCTGGGATGAGAGCTGAGATCAGTGAGTAAGGGCGCTGCAGAGATTGCAATGCTGCTGTGATGAGGGCTGAGATCTGTGAGAAAGGGTGCTGCAGAGATTGCAATGCTGCTGGGATGAGAGCTGAGATCTGTGAGTAAGGGTGCTGCAGAGATTGCAATGCTGCTGGGATGAGAGCTGAGATCAGTGAGTAAGGGCGCTGCAGAGATTGCAATGCTGCTGGGATGAGGGCTGAGATCTGTGAGAAAGGGTGCTGCAGAGATTGCAATGCTGCTGGGATGAGAGCTGAGATCTGTGAGTAAGGGTGCTGCAGAGATTGCAATGCTGCTGTGATGAGGGCTGAGACCTGTGAGTAAGGGTGCTGCAGAGATTGCAATGCTGCTGGGATGAGGGCTGAGAGCAGTAAGTACGAGCGCTGCAGAGATTGCAATGCTGCTGGGATGAGATCAGTAAGTAAGGGTGCTGCAGAGATTGCAATGCTGCTGGGATGAGATCAGTAAGTAAGAGTGCTGCAGAGATTGCAATGCTGCTGGGATGAGATCTGAGATCTGTGAGTAAGGGTGCTGCAGAGATTGCAATGCTGCTGGGATGAGAGCTGAGATCTGTAAGTAAGGGCGCTGCAGAGATTGCAATGCTGCTGGGATGAGAGCTGAGATCAGTAAGTAAGGGCGCTGCAGAGATTGCAATGCTGCTGGGATGAGAGCTGAGATCAGTGAGTAAGGGTGCTGCAGAGATTGCAATGCTGCTGGGATGAGAGCTGAGATCTGTGAGTAAGGATGCTGCAGAGATTGCAATGCTGCTGGGATGAGGGCTGAGATCTGTGAGTAAGAAGGTGCTGCAGAGATTGCAATGCTGCTGGGATGAGGGCTGAGATCTGTGAGTAAGGGTGCTGCAGAGATTGCAATGCTGCTGGGATGAGAGCTGAGATCTGTGAGTAAGGGTGCTGCAGAGATTGCAATGCTGCTGGGATGAGGGCTGAGATCTGTGAGTAAGAAGGTGCTGCAGAGATTGCAATGCTGCTGTGATGAGAGCTGAGATCTGTGAGTAAGGGTGCTGCAGAGATTGCAATGCTGCTGGGATGAGGGCTGAGATCTGTAAGTAAGGGTGCTGCAGAGCTTGCAATGCTGCTGGGATGAGAGCTGAGATCTGTAAGTAAGGGTGCTGCAGAGTTTGCAATGCTGCCGGGATGAGATCTGAGATCAGTAAGTAAGAAGGTGCTGCAGAGATTGCAATGCTGCTGGGATGAGATTTGAGATCAGTAAGTAAGGGTGCTGCAGAGATTGCAATGCTGCTGGGATGAGATCTGTGAGTAAGGGTGCTGCAGAGATTGCAATGCTGCTGGGATGAGGGCTGAGATCTGTGAGTAAGGGTGCTGCAGAGATTGCAATGCTGCTGGGATGAGAGCTGAGATCTTTAAGTAAGGGTGCTGCAGAGATTGCAATGCTGCTGGGATGAGGGCTGAGATCTGTAAGTAAGGGTGCTGCAGAGATTGCAATGCTGCTGGGATGAGGGCTGAGATCTGTGAGTAAGGGTGCTGCAAAGATTGCAATGCTGCTGGGATGAGATCAGTAAGTAAGGGTGCTGCAGAGATTGCAATGCTGCTGGGATGAGATCAGTAAGTAAGAGTGCTGCAGAGATTGCAATGCTGCTGGGATGAGAGCTGAGATCTGTGAGTAAGGGTGCTGCAGAGATTGCAATGCTGCTGGGATGAGAGCTGAGATCAGTAAGTAAGGGCGCTGCAGAGATTGCAATGCTGCTGGGATGAGAGCTGAGATCAGTGAGTAAGGGTGCTGCAGAGATTGCAATGCTGCTGGGATGAGAGCTGAGATCTGTGAGTAAGGATGCTGCATAGATTGCAATGCTGCTGGGATGAGGGCTGAGATCTGTAAGTAAGGGTGCTGCAGAGCTTGCAATGCTGCTGGGATGAGAGCTGAGATCTGTGAGTAAGAAGGTGCTGCAGAGATTGCAATGCTGCTGGGATGAGGGCTGAGATCTGTGAGTAAGGGTGCTGCAGAGATTGCAATGCTGCTGGGATGAGAGCTGAGATCTGTGAGTAAGGGTGCTGCAGAGATTGCAATGCTGCTGGGATGAGGGCTGAGATCTGTGAGTAAGAAGGTGCTGCAGAGATTGCAATGCTGCTGGGATGAGATCTGAGATCAGTAAGTAAGAAGGTGCTGCAGAGATTGCAATGCTGCTGGGATGAGATTTGAGATCAGTAAGTAAGGGTGCTGCAGAGATTGCAATGCTGCTGGGATGAGGGCTGAGATCTGTGAGTAAGGGTGCTGCAGAGATTGCAATGCTGCTGGGATGAGGGCTGAGATCTGTAAGTAAGGGTGCTGCAGAGATTGCAATGCTGCTGGGATGAGGGCTGAGATCTGTAAGTAAGGGTGCTGCAGTGATTGCAATGCTGCTGGGATGAGGGCTGAGATCTGTAAGTAAGGGTGCTGCAGAGATTGCAATGCTGCTGGGATGAGGGCTGAGATCTGTGAGTAAGGGTGCTGCAGAGATTGCAATGCTGCTGGGATGAGATCTGTAAGTAAGGGTGCTGCAGAGATTGCAATGCTGCTGGGATGAGATCAGTAAGTAAGAGTGCTGCAGAGATTGCAATGATGCTGGGATGAGAGCTGAGATCTGTAAGTAAGGGTGCTGCAGAGATTGCAATGCTGCTGGGATGAGATCAGTAAGTAAGGGTGCTGCAGAGATTGCAATGCTGCTGGGATGAGAGCTGAGATCTGTGAGTAAGGGTGCTGCAGAGATTGCAATGCTGCTGGGATGAGGGCTGAGATCTGTAAGTAAGGGTGCTGCAGAGATTGCAATGCTGCTGGGATGAGGGCTGAGATCTGTAAGTAAGGGTGCTGCAGAGATTGCAATGCTGCTGGGATGAGAGCTGAGATCTGTAAGTAAGGGTGCTGCAGAGATTGCAATGCTGCTGGGATGAGATCAGTAAGTAAGGGTGCTGCAGAGATTGCAATGCTGCTGGGATGAGAGCTGAGATCTGTGAGTAAGAAGGTGCTGCAGAGATTGCAATGCTGCTGGGATGAGATCTGTGAGTAAGGGTGCTGCAGAGATTGCAATGCTGCTGGGATGAGGGCTGAGATCTGTGAGTAAGGGTGCTGCAGAGATTGCAATGCTGCTGGGATGAGGGCTGAGATCTGTAAGTAAGGGTGCTGCAGAGATTGCAATGCTGCTGGGATGAGGGCTGAGATCTGTGAGTAAGGGTGCTGCAGAGATTGCAATGCTGCTGGGATGATCTGTAAGTAAGGGTGCTGCAGAGATTGCAATGCTGCTGGGATGAGGGCTGAGATCTGTGAGTACGGGTGCTGCAGAGATTGCAATGCTGCTGGGATGAGGGCTGAGATCTGTGAGTAAGGGTGCTGCAGAGATTGCAATGCTGCTGGGATGAGGGATGAGATCTGTAAGTAAGGGTGCTGCAGAGATTGCAATGCTGCTGGGATGAGGGCTGAGATCTGTGAGTAAGGGTGCTGCAGAGATTGCAATGCTGCTGGGATGAGATCTGTAAGTAAGGGTGCTGCAGAGATTGCAATGCTGCTGGGATGAGATCAGTAAGTAAGAGTGCTGCAGAGATTGCAATGCTGCTGGGATGAGAGCTGAGATCTGTGAGTAAGGGTGCTGCAGAGATTGCAATGCTGCTGGGATGAGAGCTGAGATCTGTAAGTAAGGGTGCTGCAGAGATTGCAATGCTGCTGGGATGAGATCAGTAAGTAAGGGTGCTGCAGAGATTGCAATGCTGCTGGGATGAGAGCTGAGATCTGTGAGTAAGAGTGCTGCAGAGATTGAAAATGCTTCTGGGATGAGAGCTGAGATCTGTAAGTAAGAAGGTGCTGCAGAGATTGCAATGCTGCTGGGATGAGGGCTGAGATCAGTAAGTAAGGGCGCTGCAGAGATTGCAATGCTGCTGTGATGAGGGCTGAGATCTGTGAGTAAGGGTGCTGCAGAGATTGCAATGCTGCTGGGATGAGAGCTGAGATCTGTAAGTAAGGGTGCTGCAGAGATTGCAATGCTGCTGGGATGAGAGCTGAGTTCTGTGAGTAAGGGTGCTGCAGAGATTGCAATGCTGCTGGGATGAGGGCTGAGATCTGTGAGTAAGGGTGCTGCAGAGACTGCAATGCTGCTGGGGTGAGAGCTGAGATCTGTGAGTAAGGGTGCTGCAGAGATTGCAATGCTGCTGGGATGATCTGTAAGTAAGGGTACTGCAGAGATTGCAATGCTGCTGGGATGAGAGCTGAGATCTGTGAGTAAGGGTGCTGCCGAGATTGCAATGCTGCTGGGATGAGGGCTGAGATCTGTGAGTAAGGGTGCTGCAGAGATTGCAATGCTGCTGGGATGATCTGTAAGTAAGAGTGCTGCAGAGATTGCAATGCTGCTGGGATGAGAGCTGAGATCTGTGAGTAAGGGTGCTGCAGAGATTGCAATGCTGCTGGGATGAGAGCTGAGATCTGTGAATAAGGGTGCTGCAGAGATTGCAATGCTGCTGGGATGAGAGCTGAGATCTGTGAGTTAGGGCGCTGCAGAGATTGCAATGCTGCTGGGATGAGAGCTGAGATCTGTGAGTTAGGGCGCTACAGAGATTGCAATGCTGCTGGGATGAGAGCTGAGATCTGTAAGTAAGGGTGCTGCAGAGATTGCAATGCTGCTGTGATGAGGGCTGAGATCTGTGAGTAAGGGTGCTGCAGAGATTGCAATGCTGCTGGGATGAGATCTGTAAGTAAGGGTGCTGCAGAGGTTGCAATGCTGCTGTGATGAGGGCTGAGATCTGTGAGTAAGGGTGCTGCAGAGATTGCAATGCTGCTGGGATGAGATCAGTAAGTAAGGGTGCTGCAGAGATTGCAATGCTGCTGTGATGAGGGCTGAGATCTGTAAGTAAGGGTGCTGCAGAGATTGCAATGCTGCTGGGATGAGAGCTGAGATCTGTAAGTAAGGGTGCTGCAGAGATTGCAATGCTGCTGGGATGAGATCTGAGATCAGTGAGTAAGGGTGCTGCAGAGATTGCAATGCTGCTGGGATGAGATCTGTAAGTAAGGGTGCTGCAGAGATTGCAATGCTGCTGGGATGAGAGCTGAGATCAGTAAGTAAGGGTGCTGCAGAGATTGCAATGCTGCTGGGATGAGAGCTGAGATCAGTAAGTACGAGCGCTGCAGAGATTGCAATGCTGCTGGGATGAGGGCTGAGATCTGTGAGTAAGGGTGCTGCAGAGATTGCAATGCTGCTGGGATGAGAGCTGAGATCTGTAAGTAAGGGTGCTGCAGAGATTGCAATGCTGCTGGGATGAGATCTGTAAGTAAGGGCGCAGCAGAGATTGCAATGCTGCTGGGATGTGGGCTGAGATCTGTAAGTAAGGGTGCTGCAGAGATTGCAATGCTGCTGGGATGATCTGTAAGTAAGGGTGCTGCAGAGATTGCAATGCTGCTGGGATGAGGGCTGAGATCTGTAAGTAAGGGCGCTGCAGAGATTGCAATGCTGCTGGGATGTGGGCTGAGATCTGTAAGTAAGGGTGCTGCAGAGATTGCAATGCTGCTGGGATGAGGGCTGAGATCTGTAAGTAAGGGCGCTGCAGAGATTGCAATGCTGCTGGGATGAGAGCTGAGATCTGTAAGTAAGGGTGCTGCAGAGATTGCAATGCTGCTGGGATGAGAGCTGAGATCTGTGAGTAAGGGTGCTGCAGAGATTGCAATGCTGCTGGGATGAGATTTGTAAGTAAGGGTGCTGCAGAGATTGCAATGCTGCTGGGATGAGAGCTGAGATCTGTGAGTAAGGGGCTGCAGAGATTGCAATGCTGCTGGGATGAGAGCTGAGATCTGTGAGTAAGGGCGCTGCAGAGATTGCAATGCTGCTGGGATGAGGGCTGAGATCTGTGAGTAAGGGTGCTGCAGAGATTGCAATGCTGCTGGGATGAGATCTGTAAGTAAGGGTGCTGCAGAGATTGCAATGCTGCTGGGATGAGAGCTGAGATCTGTAAGTAAGGGTGCTGCAGAGATTGCAATGCTGCTGGGATGAGAGCTGAGATCTGTGAGTAAGGGTGCTGCAGAGATTGCAATGCTGCTGGGATGAGATTTGTAAGTAAGGGTGCTGCAGAGATTGCAATGCTGCTGGGATGAGAGCTGAGATCTGTGAGTAAGGGGCTGCAGAGATTGCAATGCTGCTGGGATGAGAGCTGAGATCTGTGAGTAAGGGCGCTGCAGAGATTGCAATGCTGCTGGGATGAGGGCTGAGATCTGTGAGTAAGGGTGCTGCAGAGATTGCAATGCTGCTGGGATGAGATCTGTAAGTAAGGGTGCTGCAGAGATTGCAATGCTGCTGGGATGAGAGCTGAGATCTGTGAGTAAGGGGCTGCAGAGATTGCAATGCTGCTCTGATGAGGGCTGAGATCTGTGAGTAAGGGTGCTGCAGAGATTGCAATGTTGCTGGGATGAGAGCTGAGATCAGTAAGTAAGAGTGCTGCAGAGATTGCAATGCTGCTGGGATGAGGGCTGAGATCTGTGAGTAAGGGCGCTGCAGAGATTGCAATGCTGCTGTGATGAGAGCTGAGATCAGTAAGTACGAGCGCTGCAGAGATTGCAATGCTGCTGGGATGAGAGCTGAGATCTGTGAGTAAGGGCGCTGCAGAGATTGCAATGCTGCTGGGATGAGAGCTGAGATCTGTAAGTAAGAGTGCTGCAGAGATTGCAATGCTGCTGTGATGAGGGCTGAGATCTGTAAGTAAGGGTGCTGCAGAGATTGCAATGCTGCTGGGATGAGAGCTGAGATCAGTAAGTACGAGCGCTGCAGAGATTGCAATGCTGCTGGGATGAGGGCTGAGATCTGTGAGTAAGGGTGCTGCAGAGATTGCAATGCTGCTGTGATGAGGGCTGAGATCTGTGAGTAAGGTTGCTGCAGAGATTGCAATGCTGCTGGGATGAGAGCTGAGATCTGTAAGTAAGGGCGCAGCAGAGATTGCAATGCTGCTGTGATGAGGGCTGAGATCAGTAAGTAAGGGTGCTGCAGAGATTGCAATGCTGCTGGGATGATCTGTAAGTAAGGGTGCTGCAGAGATTGCAATGCTGCTGGGATGAGGGCTGAGATCTGTAAGTAAGGGTGCTGCAGAGATTGCAATGCTGCTGGGATGAGGGCTGAGATCTGTAAGTAAGGGTGCTGCAGAGATTGCAATGCTGCTGGGATGAGGGCTGAGATCTGTAAGTAAGGGCGCTGCAGAGATTGCAACGCTGCTGGGATGAGGGCTGAGATCTGTAAGTAAGGGTGCTGCAGAGATTGCAATGCTGCTGGGATGAGGGCTGAGATCTGTTAGTAAGAAGGTGCTGCAGAGATTGCAATGCTGCTGTGATGAGAGCTGAGATCTGTAAGTAAGGGTGCTGCAGAGATTGCAATGCTGCTGGGATGAGAGCTGAGATCAGTAAGTAAGGGTGCTGCAGAGATTGCAATGCTGCTGGGATGAGGGCTGAGATCTGTAAGTAAGGGTGCTGCAGAGATTGCAATGCTGCTGGGATGAGGGCTGAGATCTGTAAGTAAGAGTGCTGCAGAGCTTGCAATGCTGCTGGGATGAGAGCTGAGATCTGTAAGTAAGGGTGCTGCAGAGTTTGCAATGCTGCTGGGATGAGAGCTGAGATCTGTAAGTAAGGGTGCTGCAGAGTTTGCAATGCTGCTGGGATGAGATCTGAGATCAGTAAGTAAGAAGGTGCTGCAGAGATTGCAATGCTGCTGGGATGAGATTTGAGATCAGTAAGTAAGGGTGCTGCAGAGATTGCAATGCTGCTGGGATGAGATCTGTGAGTAAGGGTGCTGCAGAGATTGCAATGCTGCTGGGATGAGAGCTGAGATCTGTGAGTAAGGGTGCTGCAGAGATTGCAATGCTGCTGAGATGAGGGCTGAGATCTGTGAGTAAGGGTGCTGCAGAGATTGCAATGCTGCTGGGATGAGGGCTGAGATCTGTAAGTAAGGGTGCTGCAGAGATTGCAATGCTGCTGGGATGAGGGCTGAGATCTGTAAGTAAGGGTGCTGCAGAGATTGCAATGCTGCTGGGATGAGGGCTGAGATCTGTAAGTAAGGGTGCTGCAGAGATTGCAATGCTGCTGGGATGAGGGCTGAGATCTGTGAGTAAGGGCGCTGCAGAGATTGCAATGCTGCAAGGATGAGGGCTGAGATCTGTGAGTAAGGGTGCTGCAGAGATTGCAATGCTGCTGGGATGAGGGCTGAGATCTGTAAGTAAGGGTGCTGCAGAGATTGCAATGCTGCTGGGATGAGGGCTGAGAGCAGTAAGTACGAGCGCTGCAGAGATTGCAATGCTGCTGGGATGAGATCTGTAAGTAAGGGTGCTGCAGAGATTGCAATGCTGCTGGGATGAGATCAGTAAGTAAGGGCGCTGCAGAGATTGCAATGCTGCTGGGATGAAAGCTGAGATCTGTGAGTAAGGGTGCTGCAGAGATTGCAATGCTGCTGGGATGAGAGCTGAGATCTGTAAGTAAGGGTGCTGCAGAGATTGCAATGCTGCTGGGATGAGATCAGTAAGTAAGGGTGCTGCAGAGATTGCAATGCTGCTGGGATGAGAGCTGAGATCAGTAAGTAAGGGCGCTGCAGAGATTGCAATGCTGCTGTGATGAGGGCTGAGATCTGTGAGTAAGAAGGTGCTGCAGAGATTGCAATGCTGCTGGGATGAGGGCTGAGATCAGTAAGTAAGGGCGCTGCAGAGATTGCAATGCTGCTGTGATGAGGGCTGAGATCTGTGAGTAAGGGTGCTGCAGAGATTGCAATGCTGCTGGGATGAGAGCTGAGATCTGTAAGTAAGGGTGCTGCAGAGATTGCAATGCTGCTGGGATGAGAGCTGAGTTCTGTGAGTAAGGGTGCTGCAGAGATTGCAATGCTGCTGGGATGAGAGCTGAGATCTGTGAGTAAGGGTGCTGCAGAGATTGCAATGCTGCTGGGATGAGAGCTGAGATCTGTGAGTAAGGGTGCTGCAGAGATTGCAATGGTGCTGGGATGATCTGTAAGTAAGGGTACTGCAGAGATTGCAATGCTGCTGGGATGAGAGCTGAGATCTGTGAGTAAGGGTGCTGCCGAGATTGCAATGCTGCTGGGATGAGGGTTGAGATCTGTGAGTAAGGGTGCTGCAGAGATTGCAATGCTGCTGGGATGATCTGTAAGTAAGAGTGCTGCAGAGATTGCAATGCTGCTGGGATGAGAGCTGAGATCTGTGAGTAAGGGCGCTGCAGAGATTGCAATGCTGCTGGGATGAGAGCTGAGATCTGTGAGTTAGGGCGCTGCAGAGATTGCAATGCTGCTGGGATGAGAGCTGAGATCTGTAAGTAAGGGTGCTGCAGAGATTGCAATGCTGCTGTGATGAGGGCTGAGATCTGTGAGTAAGGGTGCTGCAGAGATTGCAATGCTGCTGGGATGAGATCTGTAAGTAAGGGTGCTGCAGAGGTTGCAATGCTGCTGTGATGAGGGCTGAGATCTGTGAGTAAGGGTGCTGCAGAGATTGCAATGCTGCTGTGATGAGGGCTGAGATCTGTAAGTAAGGGTGCTGCAGAGATTGCAATGCTGCTGGGATGAGATCAGTAAGTAAGGGTGCTGCAGAGATTGCAATGCTGCTGTGATGAGGGCTGAGATCTGTAAGTAAGGGTGCTGCAGAGATTGCAATGCTGCTGGGATGAGAGCTGAGATCTGTAAGTAAGGGTGCTGCAGAGATTGCAATGCTGCTGGGATGAGAGCTGAGATCTGTGAGTAAGGGGCTGCAGAGATTGCAATGCTGCTGTGATGAGGGCTGAGATCTGTGAGTAAGGGTGCTGCAGAGATTACAATGCTGCTGGGATGAGAGCTGAGATCTGTGAGTAAGGGTGCTGCAGAGATTGCAATGCTGCTGGGATGAGGGCTGAGATCTGTGAGTAAGGGTGCTGCAGAGATTGCAATGCTGCTGGGATGAGATCTGTGAGTAAGGGTGCTGCAGAGATTGCAATGCTGCTGGGATGAGGGCTGAGATCTGTGAGTAAGGGTGCTGCAGAGATTGCAATGCTGCTGGGATGAGATCAGTAAGTAAGGGTGCTGCAGAGGTTGCAATGCTGCTGTGATGAGGGCTGAGATCTGTGAGTAAGGGTGCTGCAGAGATTGCAATGCTGCTGGGATGAGATCTGTAAGTAAGGGTGCTGCAGAGGTTGCAATGCTGCTGTGATGAGGGCTGAGATCTGTGAGTAAGGGTGCTGCAGAGATTGCAATGCTGCTGTGATGAGGGCTGAGATCTGTAAGTAAGGGTGCTGCAGAGATTGCAATGCTGCTGGGATGAGATCAGTAAGTAAGGGTGCTGCAGAGATTGCAATGCTGCTGTGATGAGGGCTGAGATCTGTAAGTAAGGGTGCTGCAGAGATTGCAATGCTGCTGGGATGAGAGCTGAGATCTGTAAGTAAGGGTGCTGCAGAGATTGCAATGCTGCTGGGATGAGAGCTGAGATCTGTGAGTAAGGGGCTGCAGAGATTGCAATGCTGCTGTGATGAGGGCTGAGATCTGTGAGTAAGGGTGCTGCAGAGATTACAATGCTGCTGGGATGAGAGCTGAGATCTGTGAGTAAGGGTGCTGCAGAGATTGCAATGCTGCTGGGATGAGGGCTGAGATCTGTGAGTAAGGGTGCTGCAGAGATTGCAATGCTGCTGGGATGAGATCTGTGAGTAAGGGTGCTGCAGAGATTGCAATGCTGCTGGGATGAGGGCTGAGATCTGTGAGTAAGGGTGCTGCAGAGATTGCAATGCTGCTGTGATGAGAGCTGAGATCTGTGAGTAAGAGTGCTGCAGAGATTGCATTGCTGCTGGGATGAAAGCTGAGATCTGTGAGTAAGGGTGCTGCAGAGATTGCAATGCTGCTGGGATGAGAGCTGAGATCTGTGAGTAAGGGTGCTGCAGAGATTGCAATGCTGCTGGGATGAGGGCTGAGATCTGTGAGTAAGGGTGCTGCAGAGATTGCAATGCTGCTGGGATGAGATCTGTAAGTAAGGGTGCTGCAGAGATTGCAATGCTGCTGGGATGAGATCTGTGAGTAAGGGTGCTGCAGAGATTGCAATGCTGCTGGGATGAGAGCTGAGATCTGTAAGTAAGGGTGCTGCAGAGATTGCAATGCTGCTGGGATGAGAGCTGAGATCTGTGAGTAAGGGTGCTGCAGAGATTGCAATGCTGCTGGGATGATCTGTAAGTAAGGGTGCTGCAGAGATTGCAATGCTTCTGGGATGAGAGCTGAGATCTGTAAGTAAGAAGGTGCTGCAGAGATTGCAATGCTGCTGGGATGAGGGCTGAGATCAGTAAGTAAGGGCGCTAAAGAGATTGCAATGCTGCTGGGATGAGAGCTGAGATCAGTAAGTAAGGGTGCTGCAGAGATTGCAATGCTGCTGGGATGAGGGCTGAGATCTGTAAGTAAGGGCGCTGCAGAGATTGCAATGCTGCTGGGATGAGAGCTGAGATCAGTAAGTAAGGGTGCTGCAGAGATTGCAATGCTGCTGGGATGAGGGCTGAGATCTGTAAGTAAGGGTGCTGCAGAGATTGCAATGCTGCTGGGATGAGAGCTGAGATCAGTAAGTAAGGGTGCTGCAGAGATTGCAATGCTGCTGGGATGAGAGCTGAGTTCTGTGAGTAAGGGAGCTGCAGAGATTGCAATGCTGCTGTGATGAGGGCTGAGATCTGTGAGTAAGGGTGCTGCAGAGATTGCAATGCTGCTGGGATGAGAGCTGAGATCTGTGAGTAAGGGTGCTGCAGAGATTGCAATGCTGCTGGGATGATCTGTAAGTAAGGGTACTGCAGAGATTGCAATGCTGCTGGGATGAGAGCTGAGATCTGTGAGTAAGGGTGCTGCCGAGATTGCAATGCTGCTGGGATGAGGGCTGAGATCTGTAAGTAAGGGCGCTGCAGAGATTGCAATGCTGCTGGGATGAGGGCTGTGATCTGTAAGTAAGGGTGCCGCAGAGATTGCAATGCTGCTGGGATGAGAGCTGAGATCTGTGAGTTAGGGCGCTGCAGAGTTTGCAATGCTGCTGGGATGAGGGCTGAGATCAGTAAGTAAGGGTGCTGCAGAGATTGCAGTGCTGCTGGGATGAGATCTGAGATCAGTGAGTAAGGGTGCTGCAGAGATTGCAATGCTGCTGGGATGAGAGCTGAGATCAGTACGTACGAGCGCTGCAGAGATTGCAATGCTGCTGGGATGAGAGCTGAGATCTGTGAGAAAGGGCGCTGCAGAGATTGCAATGCTGCTGTGATGAGGGCTGAGATCAGTAAGTAAGGGTGCTGCAGAGATTGCAATGCTGCTGGGATGAGAGCTGAGATCAGTAAGTAAGGGTGCTGCAGAGATTGCAATGCTGCTGGGATGAGGTCTGAGATCTGTAAGTAAGGGTGCTGCAGAGATTGCAATGCTGCTGTGATGAGGGCTGATATCTGTGAGTAAGGGTGCTGCAGAGATTGCAATGCTGCTGGGATGAGGGCTGAGATCTGTAAGTAAGGGTGCTGCAGAGATTGCAATGCTGCTGGGATGAGAGCTGAGATCTGTGAGTAAGGGTGCTGCAGAGATTGCAATGCTGCTGGGATGATCTGTAAGTACGGGTGCTGCAGAGATTGCAATGCTGCTGGGATGAGGGCTGAGATCAGTAAGTAAGGGCGCTGCAGAGATTGCAATGCTGCTGGGATGATCTGTAAGTAAGGGTGCTGCAGAGATTGCAATGCTGCTGGGATGAGGGCTGAGATCAGTAAGTAAGGGCGCTGCAGAGATTGCAATGCTGCTGGGATGAGAGCTGAGATCAGTAAGTAAGGGTGCTGCAGAGATTGCAATGCTGCTGGGATGAGGGCTGAGATCTGTGAGTAAGGGTGCTGCAGAGATTGCAATGCTGCTGGGATGAGGGCTGAGATCAGTAAGTAAGGGCGCTGCAGAGATTGCAATGCTGCTGGGATGATCTGTAAGTAAGAGTGCTGCAGAGATTGCAATGCTTCTGGGATGAGAGCTGAGATCTGTATGTAAGAAGGTGCTGCAGAGATTGCAATGCTGCTGGGATGAGGGCTGAGATCAGTAAGTAAGGGCGCTGCAGAGATTGCAATGCTGCTGGGATGAGAGCTGAGATCAGTAAGTAAGGGTGCTGCAGAGATTGCAATGCTGCTGGGATGAGGGCTGAGATCTGTGAGTAAGGGTGCTGCAGAGATTGCAATGCTGCTGGGATGAGAGCTGAGATCTGTGAGTAAGGGTGCTGCAGAGATTGCAATGCTGCTGGGATGATCTGTAAGTAAGGGTGCTGCAGAGATTGCAATGCTGCTGGGATGAGAGCTGAGATCTGTGAGTAAGGGTGCTGCAGAGATTGCAATGCTGCTGGGATGAGGGCTGAGATCTGTGAGTAAGGGTGCTGCAGAGATTGCAATGCTGCTGGGATGAGAGCTGAGATCTGTGAATAAGGGTGCTGCAGAGATTGCAATGTTGCTGGGATGAGATCTGTAAGTAAGGGTGCTGCAGAGATTGCAATGCTGCTGTGATGAGGGCTGAGATCTGTGAGTAAGGGTGCTGCAGAGATTGCAATGCTGCTGGGATGAGATCAGTAAGTAAGGGTGCTGCAGAGATTGCAATGCTGCTGTGATGAGGGCTGAGATCTGTAAGTAAGGGTGCTGCAGAGATTGCAATGCTGCTGGGATGAGAGCTGAGATCTGTAAGTAAGGGTGCTGCAGAGATTGCAATGCTGCTGGGATGAGAGCTGTGAGTAAGGGCGCTGCAGAGATTGCAATGCTGCTGGGATGAGAGCTGAGATCAGTGAGTAAGGGCGCTGCAGAGATTGCAATGCTGCTGGGATGAGAGCTGTGAGTAAGGGCGCTGCAGAGATTGCAATGCTGCTGGGATGAGAGCTGAGATCAGTGAGTAAGGGCGCTGCAGAGATTGCAATGCTGCTGTGATGAGGGCTGAGATCTGTAAGTAAGGGCGCTGCAGAGATTGCAATGCTGCTGGGATGAGAGCTGAGATCTGTGAGTTAGGGCGCTCCAGAGTTTGCAATGCTGCTGGGATGAGGGCTGAGATCAGTAAGTAAGGGTGCTGCAGAGATTGCAGTGCTGCTGGGATGAGAGCTGAGATCTGTGAGTAAGGGTGCTGCCGAGATTGCAATGCTGCTGGGATGAGGGCTGAGATCTGTGAGTAAGGGTGCTGCAGAGATTGCAATGCTGCTGGGATGATCTGTAAGTAAGAGTGCTGCAGAGATTGCAATGCTGCTGGGATGAGATCAGTAAGTAAGAGTGCTGCAGAGATTGCAATGCTGCTGGGATGAGAGCTGAGATCTGTGAGTAAGGGTGCTGCAGAGATTGCAATGCTGCTGGGATGAGAGCTGAGATCTGTGAATAAGGGTGCTGCAGAGATTGCAATGCTGCTGGGATGAGGGCTGAGATCTGTGAGTAAGGGTGCTGCAGAGATTGCAATGCTGCTGGGATGAGATCTGTAAGTAAGGGTGCTGCAGAGATTGCAATGCTGCTGGGATGAGATCTGTGAGTAAGGGTGCTGCAGAGATTGCAATGCTGCTGGGATGAGAGCTGAGATCTGTAAGTAAGGGTGCTGCAGAGATTGCAATGCTGCTGGGATGAGAGCTGAGATCTGTGAGTAAGGGTGCTGCAGAGATTGCAATGCTGCTGGGATGATCTGTAAGTAAGGGTGCTGCAGAGATTGCAATGCTTCTGGGATGAGAGCTGAGATCTGTAAGTAAGAAGGTGCTGCAGAGATTGCAATGCTGCTGGGATGAGGGCTGAGATCAGTAAGTAAGGGCGCTGCAGAGATTGCAATGCTTCTGGGATGAGAGCTGAGATCTGTGAGTAAGGGTGCTGCAGAGATTGCAATGCTGCTGGGATGAGGGCTGAGATCTGTGAGTAAGGGTGCTGCAGAGATTGCAATGCTGCTGGGATGAGGGCTGAGATCAGTAAGTAAGGGTGCTGCAGAGATTGCAATGCTGCTGGGATGAGGGCTGAGATCAGTAAGTAAGGGTGCTGCAGAGATTGCAATGCTTCTGGGATGAGAGCTGAGATCTGTGAGTAAGGGTGCTGCAGAGATTGCAATGCTGCTGGGATGAGGGCTGAGATCTGTAAGTAAGGGTGCTGCAGAGATTGCAATGCTGCTGGGATGAGAGCTGAGATCTGTGAGTAAGGGTGCTGCAGAGATTGCAATGCTGCTGGGATGAGGGCTGAGATCAGTAAGTAAGGGCGCTGCAGAGATTGCAATGCTGCTGGGATGAGAGCTGAGATCAGTAAGTAAGGGTGCTGCAGAGATTGCAATGCTGCTGGGATGAGGGCTGAGATCTGTAAGTAAGGGTGCTGCAGAGATTGCAATGCTGCTGGGATGAGAGCTGAGATCAGTAAGTAAGGGTGCTGCAGAGATTGCAATGCTGCTGTGATGAGGGCTGAGATCTGTGAGTAAGGTTGCTGCAGAGATTGCAATGCTGCTGGGATGAGAGCTGAGATCTGTAAGTAAGGGTGCTGCAGAGATTGCAATGCTGCTGGGATGAGGGCTGAGATCTGTGAGTAAGGGTGCTGCAGAGATTGCAATGCTGCTGGGATGAGAGCTGAGATCTGTGAGTAAGGGTGCTGCAGAGATTGCAATGCTGCTGGGATGATCTGTAAGTAAGGGTACTGCAGAGATTGCAATGCTGCTGGGATGAGAGCTGAGATCTGTGAGTAAGGGTGCTGCCGAGATTGCAATGCTGCTGGGATGAGGGCTGAGATCTGTAAGTAAGGGCGCTGCAGAGATTGCAATGCTGCTGGGATGAGAGCTGAGATCTGTAAGTAAGGTTGCTGCAGAGATTGCAATGCTGCTGGGATGAGAGCTGAGATCTGTAAGTAAGGGTGCAGCAGAGATTGCAATGCTGCTGGGATGAGAGCTGAGATCTGTGAGTAAGGGTGCTGCAGAGATTGCAATGCTGCTGTGATGAGGGCTGAGATCTGTAAGTAAGGGCGCTGCAGAGATTGCAATGCTGCTGGGATGAGGGCTGAGATCTGTAAGTAAGGGCGCTGCAGAGATTGCAATGCTGCTGGGATGAGGGCTGAGATCTGTAAGTAAGGGCGCTGCAGAGATTGCAATGCTGCTGGGATGAGAGCTGAGATCTGTGAGTAAGGGCGCTGCAGAGATTGCAATGCTGCTGGGATGAGAGCTGAGATCTGTGAGTAAGGGCGCTGCAGAGATTGCAATGCTGCTGGGATGAGAGCTGAGATCTGTGAGTAAGGGCGCTGCAGAGATTGCAATGCTGCTGGGATGAGGGCTGAGATCTGTGAGTAAGGGTGCTGCAGAGATTGCAATGCTGCTGGGATGAGAGCTGAGATCTGTGAGTAAGGGCGCTGCAGAGATTGCAATGCTGCTGGGATGAGAGCTGAGATCTGTGAGTAAGGGTGCTGCCGAGATTGCAATGCTGCTGGGATGAGGGCTGAGATCTGTAAGTAAGGGTGCAGCAGAGATTGCAATGCTGCTGGGATGAGAGCTGAGATCTGTGAGTAAGGGTGCTGCAGAGATTGCAATGCTGCTGGGATGAGATCTGTGATAAGGGCGCTGCAGAGATTGCAATGCTGCTGTGATGAGGGCTGAGATCTGTAAGTAAGGGCGCTGCAGAGATTGCAATGCTGTTGGGATGAGAGCTGAATCTGTGAGTAAGGGTGCTGCAGAGATTGCAATGCTGCTGGGATGAGGGCTGTGATCTGTAAGTAAGGGCGCTGCAGAGATTGCAATGCTGCTGGGATGAGAGCTGAATCTGTGAGTAAGGGTGCTGCAGAGATTGCAATGCTGCTGGGATGAGGGCTGTGATCTGTAAGTAAGGGCGCTGCAGAGATTGCAATGCTGCTGGGATGAGAGCTGAATCTGTGAGTAAGGGCGCTGCAGAGATTGCAATGCTGCTGGGATGAGGGCTGAGATCTGTAAGTAAGGGCGCTGCAGAGATTGCAATGCTGCTGGGATGAGGGCTGAGATCTGTAAGTAAGGGTGCTGCAGAGATTGCAATGCTGCTGGGATGAGAGCTGAGATCAGTGAGTAAGGGTGCTGCAGAGATTGCAATGCTGCTGGGATGAGAGCTGAGATCTGTGAGTAAGGGCGCTGCAGAGATTGCAATGCTGCTGGGATGAGAGCTGAGATCTGTAAATAAGGGCGCTGCAGAGATTGCAATGCTGCTGTGATGAGGGCTGAGATCAGTAAGTAAGGGTGCTGCAGAGATTGCAATGCTGCTGGGATGAGAGCTGAGATCTGTAAGTAAGGGTGCTGCAGAGATTGCAATGCTGCTGTGATGAGGGCTGAGATCTGTGAATAAGGGTGCTGCAGAGATTGCAATGCTGCTGGGATGAGAGCTGAGATCTGTAAGTAAGGGCGCAGCAGAGATTGCAATGCTGCTGTGATGAGGGCTGAGATCAGTAAGTAAGGGTGCTGCAGAGATTGCAATGCTGCTGGGATGATCTGTAAGTAAGGGTGCTGCAGAGATTGCAATGCTGCTGGGATGAGATCTGTGAGTAAGGGTGCTGCAGAGATTGCAATGCTGCTGGGATGAGAGCTGAGATCTGTAAGTAAGGGTGCTGCAGAGATTGCAATGCTGCTGGGATGAGAGCTGAGATCTGTGAGTAAGGGTGCTGCAGAGATTGCAATGCTGCTGGGATGATCTGTAAGTAAGGGTGCTGCAGAGATTGCAATGCTTCTGGGATGAGAGCTGAGATCTGTAAGTAAGAAGGTGCTGCAGAGATTGCAATGCTGCTGGGATGAGGGCTGAGATCAGTAAGTAAGGGCGCTGCAGAGATTGCAATGCTTCTGGGATGAGAGCTGAGATCTGTGAGTAAGGGTGCTGCAGAGATTGCAATGCTGCTGGGATGAGGGCTGAGATCTGTGAGTAAGGGTGCTGCAGAGATTGCAATGCTGCTGGGATGAGGGCTGAGATCAGTAAGTAAGGGTGCTGCAGAGATTGCAATGCTGCTGGGATGAGGGCTGAGATCAGTAAGTAAGGGTGCTGCAGAGATTGCAATGCTTCTGGGATGAGAGCTGAGATCTGTGAGTAAGGGTGCTGCAGAGATTGCAATGCTGCTGGGATGAGGGCTGAGATCTGTAAGTAAGGGTGCTGCAGAGATTGCAATGCTGCTGGGATGAGAGCTGAGATCTGTGAGTAAGGGTGCTGCAGAGATTGCAATGCTGCTGGGATGAGGGCTGAGATCAGTAAGTAAGGGCGCTGCAGAGATTGCAATGCTGCTGGGATGAGAGCTGAGATCAGTAAGTAAGGGTGCTGCAGAGATTGCAATGCTGCTGGGATGAGGGCTGAGATCTGTAAGTAAGGGTGCTGCAGAGATTGCAATGCTGCTGGGATGAGAGCTGAGATCAGTAAGTAAGGGTGCTGCAGAGATTGCAATGCTGCTGTGATGAGGGCTGAGATCTGTGAGTAAGGGTGCTGCAGAGATTGCAATGCTGCTGGGATGAGAGCTGAGATCTGTAAGTAAGGGTGCTGCAGAGATTGCAATGCTGCTGGGATGAGGGCTGAGATCTGTGAGTAAGGGTGCTGCAGAGATTGCAATGCTGCTGGGATGAGAGCTGAGATCTGTGAGTAAGGGTGCTGCAGAGATTGCAATGCTGCTGGGATGATCTGTAAGTAAGGGTACTGCAGAGATTGCAATGCTGCTGGGATGAGAGCTGAGATCTGTGAGTAAGGGTGCTGCCGAGATTGCAATGCTGCTGGGATGAGGGCTGAGATCTGTAAGTAAGGGCGCTGCAGAGATTGCAATGCTGCTGGGATGAGAGCTGAGATCTGTAAGTAAGGTTGCTGCAGAGATTGCAATGCTGCTGGGATGAGAGCTGAGATCTGTAAGTAAGGGTGCAGCAGAGATTGCAATGCTGCTGGGATGAGAGCTGAGATCTGTGAGTAAGGGTGCTGCAGAGATTGCAATGCTGCTGTGATGAGGGCTGAGATCTGTAAGTAAGGGCGCTGCAGAGATTGCAATGCTGCTGGGATGAGGGCTGAGATCTGTAAGTAAGGGCGCTGCAGAGATTGCAATGCTGCTGGGATGAGGGCTGAGATCTGTAAGTAAGGGCGCTGCAGAGATTGCAATGCTGCTGGGATGAGAGCTGAGATCTGTGAGTAAGGGCGCTGCAGAGATTGCAATGCTGCTGGGATGAGAGCTGAGATCTGTGAGTAAGGGCGCTGCAGAGATTGCAATGCTGCTGGGATGAGAGCTGAGATCTGTGAGTAAGGGCGCTGCAGAGATTGCAATGCTGCTGGGATGAGAGCTGAGATCAGTGAGTAAGGGTGCTGCAGAGATTGCAATGCTGCTGGGATGAGAGCTGAGATCTGTGAGTAAGGGCGCTGCAGAGATTGCAATGCTGCTGGGATGAGGGCTGAGATCAGTGAGTAAGGGTGCTGCAGAGATTGCAATGCTGCTGGGATGAGAGCTGAGATCTGTGAGTAAGGGCGCTGCAGAGATTGCAATGCTGCTGGGATGAGGGCTGAGATCAGTGAGTAAGGGTGCTGCAGAGATTGCAATGCTGCTGGGATGAGAGCTGAGATCTGTGAGTAAGGGTGCTGCAGAGATTGCAATGCTGCTGGGATGAGAGCTGAGATCTGTGAGTAAGGGCGCTGCAGAGATTGCAATGCTGCTGGGATGAGAGCTGAGATCTGTGAGTAAGGGTGCTGCCGAGATTGCAATGCTGCTGGGATGAGGGCTGAGATCTGTAAGTAAGGGTGCAGCAGAGATTGCAATGCTGCTGGGATGAGAGCTGAGATCTGTGAGTAAGGGTGCTGCAGAGATTGCAATGCTGCTGGGATGAGATCTGTGATAAGGGCGCTGCAGAGATTGCAATGCTGCTGTGATGAGGGCTGAGATCTGTAAGTAAGGGCGCTGCAGAGATTGCAATGCTGCTGGGATGAGAGCTGAATCTGTGAGTAAGGGTGCTGCAGAGATTGCAATGCTGCTGGGATGAGGGCTGTGATCTGTAAGTAAGGGCGCTGCAGAGATTGCAATGCTGCTGGGATGAGAGCTGAATCTGTGAGTAAGGGTGCTGCAGAGATTGCAATGCTGCTGGGATGAGGGCTGTGATCTGTAAGTAAGGGCGCTGCAGAGATTGCAATGCTGCTGGGATGAGAGCTGAATCTGTGAGTAAGGGCGCTGCAGAGATTGCAATGCTGCTGGGATGAGGGCTGAGATCTGTAAGTAAGGGCGCTGCAGAGATTGCAATGCTGCTGGGATGAGGGCTGAGATCTGTAAGTAAGGGTGCTGCAGAGATTGCAATGCTGCTGGGATGAGAGCTGAGATCAGTGAGTAAGGGTGCTGCAGAGATTGCAATGCTGCTGGGATGAGAGCTGAGATCTGTGAGTAAGGGCGCTGCAGAGATTGCAATGCTGCTGGGATGAGAGCTGAGATCTGTAAATAAGGGCGCTGCAGAGATTGCAATGCTGCTGTGATGAGGGCTGAGATCAGTAAGTAAGGGTGCTGCAGAGATTGCAATGCTGCTGGGATGAGAGCTGAGATCTGTAAGTAAGGGTGCTGCAGAGATTGCAATGCTGCTGTGATGAGGGCTGAGATCTGTGAATAAGGGTGCTGCAGAGATTGCAATGCTGCTGGGATGAGAGCTGAGATCTGTAAGTAAGGGCGCAGCAGAGATTGCAATGCTGCTGTGATGAGGGCTGAGATCAGTAAGTAAGGGTGCTGCAGAGATTGCAATGCTGCTGGGATGATCTGTAAGTAAGGGTGCTGCAGAGATTGCAATGCTGCTGGGATGAGGGCTGAGATCTGTAAGTAAGGGTGCTGCAGAGATTGCAATGCTGCTGGGATGAGGGCTGAGATCTGTAAGTAAGGGCGCTGCAGAGATTGCAATGCTGCTGGGATGAGGGATGAGATCTGTAAGTAAGGGTGCTGCAGAGATTGCAATGCTGCTGGGATGAGAGCTGAGATCAGTAAGTAAGGGTGCTGCAGAGATTGCAATGCTGCTGTGATGAGGGCTGAGATCTGTGAGTAAGGGTGCTGCAGAGATTGCAATGCTGCTGGGATGAGAGCTGAGATCTGTAAGTAAGGGTGCTGCAGAGATTGCAATGCTGCTGGGATGAGAGCTGAGATCTGTGAGTAAGGGTGCTGCAGAGATTGCAATGCTGCTGGGATGAGAGCTGAGATCTGTGAGTAAGGGTGCTGCAGAGATTGCAATGCTGCTGGGATGATCTGTAAGTAAGAGTGCTGCAGAGATTGCAATGCTGCTGGGATGAGAGCTGAGATCTGTGAGTAAGGGTGCTGCAGAGATTGCAATGCTGCTGGGATGATCTGTAAGTAAGAGTGCTGCAGAGATTGCAATGCTGCTGGGATGAGAGCTGAGATCTGTGAGTAAGGGTGCTGCAGAGATTGCAATGCTGCTGGGATGAGGGCTGAGATCTGTGAGTAAGGGTGCCGCAGAGATTGCAATGCTGCTGGGATGAGAGCTGAGATCTGTGAGTTAGGGCGCTGCAGAGATTGCAATGCTGCTGGGATGAGGGCTGAGATCAGTAAGTAAGGGTGCTGCAGAGATTGCAGTGCTGCTGGGATGAGAGCTGAGATCAGTAAGTACGAGCGCTGCAGAGATTGCAATGCTGCTGGGATGAGAGGTGAGATCAGTAAGTAAGGGTGCTGCAGAGATTGCAATGCTGCTGGGATGAGGGCTGAGATCTGTAAGTAAGGGTGCTGCAGAGATTGCAATGCTGCTGTGATGAGGGCTGAGATCTGTGAGTAAGGGTGCTGCAGAGATTGCAATGCTGCTGTGATGAGGGCTGAGATCTGTGAGTAAGGGTGCTGCAGAGATTGCAATGCTTCTGGGATGAGAGCTGAGATCTGTAAGTAAGAAGGTGCTGCAGAGATTGCAATGCTGCTGGGATGAGGGCTGAGATCAGTAAGTAAGGGTGCTGCAGAGATTGCAATGCTGCTGGGAAGAGAGCTGAGATCAGTAAGTAAGGGTGCTGCAGAGATTGCAATGCTGCTGCGATGAGGGCTGAGATCTGTAAGTAAGGGTGCTGCAGAGATTGCAATGCTGCTGGGATGAGAGCTGAGATCAGTAAGTAAGGGTGCTGCAGAGATTGCAATGCTGCTGGGATGAGGGCTGAGATCTGTGAGTAAGGGTGCTGCAGAGATTGCATTGCTGCTGGGATGATAGCTGAGATCTGTAAGTAAGGGTGCTGCAGAGATTGCAATGCTGCTGGGATGAGAGCTGAGATCTGTGAGTAAGGGTGCTGCAGAGATTGCAATGCTGCCGTGATGAGGGCTGAGATCTGTGAGTAAGGGTGCTGCAGAGATTGCAATGCTGCTGTGATGAGGGCTGAGATCTGTGAGTAAGGGTGCTGCAGAGATTGCAATGCTGCTGGGATGATCTGTAAGTAAGGGTGCTGCAGAGATTGCAATGCTGCTGGGATGAGAGCTGAGATCTGTGAGTAAGGGTGCTGCAGAGATTGCAATGCTGCTGGGATGAGAGCTGAGATCTGTGAGTAAGAAGGTGCTGCAGAGATTGCAATGCTTCTGGGATGAGAGCTGAGATCTGTATGTAAGAAGGTGCTGCAGAGATTGCAATGCTGCTGGGAAGAGAGCTGAGATCAGTAAGTAAGGGTGCTGCAGAGATTGCAATGCTGCTGGGATGAGGGCTGAGATCTGTAAGTAAGGGTGCTGCAGAGATTGCAATGCTGCTGGGATGTGAGCTGAGATCTGTGAGTAAGGGTGCTGCAGAGATTGCAATGCTGCTGTGATGAGGGCTGAGATCTGAAAGTAAGGGCGCTGCAGAGATTGCAATGCTGCTGGGATGAGATCAGTAAGTAAGGGTGCTGCAGAGATTGCAATGCTGCTGGGATGAGAGCTGAGATCTGTAAGTAAGGGTGCTGCAGAGATTGCAATGCTGCTGGGATGAGATCAGTAAGTAAGGGTGCTGCAGAGATTGCAATGCTGCTGTGATGAGGGCTGAGATCTGTAAGTAAGGGTGCTGCAGAGATTGCAATGCTGCTGGGATGAGAGCTGAGATCTGTAAGTAAGGGTGCTGCAGAGATTGCAATGCTGCTGGGATGTGAGCTGAGATCTGTGAGTAAGGGTGCTGCAGAGATTGCAATGCTGCTGTGATGAGGGCTGAGATCTGAAAGTAAGGGCGCTGCAGAGATTGCAATGCTGCTGGGATGAGGGCTGAGATCTGTAAGTAAGGGTGCTGCAGAGATTGCAATGCTGCTGGGATGAGAGCTGAGATCTGTGAGTAAGGGTGCTGCAGAGATTGCAATGCTGCTGGGATGAGATCTGTGATAAGGGCGCTGCAGAGATTGCAATGCTGCTGTGATGAGGGCTGAGATCTGTAAGTAAGGGTGCTGCAGAGATTGCAATGCTGCTGGGATGAGAGCTGAGATCAGTAAGTAAGAGTGCTGCAGAGATTGCAATGCTGCTGGGATGAGGGCTGAGATCTGTAAGATTGGGCGCTGCAGAGATTGCAATGCTGCTGGGATGAGAGCTGAGATCAGTGAGTAAGGGTGCTGCAGAGATTGCAATGCTGCTGGGATGAGAGCTGAGATCAGTAAGTACGAGCGCTGCAGAGATTGCAATGCTGCTGGGATGAGGGCTGAGATCTGTGAGTAAGGGTGCTGCAGAGATTGCAATGCTGCTGGGATGAGAGCTGAGATCTGTAAGTAAGGGCGCAGCAGAGATTGCAATGCTGCTGTGATGAGGGCTGAGATCAGTAAGTAAGGGTGCTGCAGAGATTGCAATGCTGCTGGGATGATCTGTAAGTAAGGGTGCTGCAGAGATTGCAATGCTGCTGGGATGAGGGCTGAGATCTGTAAGTAAGGGTGCTGCAGAGTTTGCAATGCTGCTGGGATGAGGGCTGAGATCTGTAAGTAAGGGCGCTGCAGAGATTGCAATGCTGCTGGGATGAGGGCTGAGATCTGTAAGTAAGGGTGCTGCAGAGATTGCAATGCTGCTGGGATGAGAGCTGAGATCTGTAAGTAAGGGTGCTGCAGAGATTGCAATGCTGCTGGGATAAGAGCTGAGATCTGTGAGTAAGGGTGCTGCAGAGATTGCAATGCTGCTGGGATGAGAGCTGAGATCTGTGAGTAAGGGTGCTGCAGAGATTGCAATGCTGCTGGGATGATCTGTAAGTAAGGGTGCTGCAGAGATTGCAATGCTGCTGGGATGAGAGCTGAGATCTGTGAGTAAGGGGCTACAGAGATTGCAATGCTGCTGTGATGAGGGCTGAGATCTGTGAGTAAGGGTGCTGCAGAGATTGCAATGCTGCTGGGATGAGGGCTGAGATCAGTAAGTAAGGGGCCGCAGAGATTGCAATGCTGCTGGGATGAGAGCTGAGATCTGTGAGTTAGGGCGCTGCAGAGTTTGCAATGCTGCTGGGATGAGGGCTGAGATCAGTAAGTAAGGGTGCTGCAGAGATTGCAGTGCTGCTGGGATGAGATCTGAGATCAGTGAGTAAGGCTGCTGCAGAGATTGCAATGCTGCTGGGATGAGGGCTGAGATCTGTGAGTAAGGGTGCTGCAGAGATTGCAATGCTGCTGGGATGAGAGCTGAGATCTGTGAGTAAGGGCGCTGCAGAGATTGCAATGCTGCTGTGATGAGGGCTGAGATCAGTAAGTAAGGGTGCTGCAGAGATTGCAATGCTGCTGGGATGAGAGCTGAGATCAGTAAATAAGGGTGCTGCAGAGATTGCAATGCTGCTGGGATGAGGGCTGAGATCTGTAAGTAAGGGTGCTGCAGAGATTGCAATGCTGCTGTGATGAGGGCTGAGATCTGTGAGTAAGGGTGCTGCAGAGATTGCAATGCTGCTGTGATGAGGGCTGATATCTGTGAGTAAGGGTGCTGCAGAGATTGCAATGCTGCTGGGATGAGGGCTGAGATCAGTAAGTAAGGGCGCTGCAGAGATTGCAATGCTGCTGGGATGATCTGTAAGTAAGGGTGCTGCAGAGATTGCAATGCTTCTGGGATGAGAGCTGAGATCTGTATGTAAGAAGGTGCTGCAGAGATTGCAATGCTGCTGGGATGAGGGCTGAGATCAGTAAGTAAGGGCGCTGCAGAGATTGCAATGCTGCTGGGATAAGAGCTGAGATCAGTAAGTAAGGGTGCTGCAGAGATTGCAATGCTGCTGGGATGAGGGCTGAGATCTGTGAGTAAGGGTGCTGCAGAGATTGCAATGCTGCTGGGATGAGGGCTGAGATCAGTAAGTAAGGGCGCTGCAGAGATTGCAATGCTGCTGGGATGAGAGCTGAGATCTGTGAGTAAGGGTGCTGCAGAGATTGCAATGCTGCTGTGATGAGGGCTGAGATCTGTGAGTAAGGATGCTGCAGAGATTGCAATGCTGCTGGGATGAGAGCTGAGATCTGTGAGTAAGAGTGCTGCAGAGATTGCAATGCTTCTGGGATGAGAGCTGAGATCTGTATGTAAGAAGGTGCTGCAGAGATTGCAATGCTGCTGGGATGAGGGCTGAGATCAGTAAGTAAGGGCGCTGCAGAGATTGCAATGCTGCTGGGATGAGAGCTGAGATCTGTGAGTAAGGGTGCTGCAGAGATTGCAATGCTGCTGGGATGAGAGCTGAGATCTGTGAGTAAGGGTGCTGCAGAGATTGCATTGCTGCTGGGATGAGGGCTGAGATCTGTAAGTAAGGGTGCTGCAGAGATTGCAATGCTGCTGGGATGAGAGCTGAGATCTGTGAGTAAGGGTGCTGCAGAGATTGCAATGCTGCTGGGATGAGGGCTGAGATCTGTGAGTAAGGGTGCTGCAGAGATTGCAATGCTGCTGGGATGAGAGCTGAGATCTGTGAATAAGGGTGCTGCAGAGATTGCAATGTTGCTGGGATGAGATCTGTAAGTAAGGGTGCTGCAGAGATTGCAATGCTGCTGTGATGAGGGCTGAGATCTGTGAGTAAGGGTGCTGCAGAGATTGCAATGCTGCTGGGATGAGATCAGTAAGTAAGGGTGCTGCAGAGATTGCAATGCTGCTGGGATGAGAGCTGAGATCTGTGAGTAAGGGTGCTGCAGAGATTGCAATGCTGCTGTGATGAGGGCTGAGATCTGTAAGTAAGGGTGCTGCAGAGATTGCAATGCTGCTGGGATGAGAGCTGAGATCTGTAAGTAAGGGTGCTGCAGAGATTGCAATGCTGCTGGGATGAGGGCTGAGATCTGTAAGTAAGGGTGCTGCAGAGATTGCAATGCTGCTGGGATGAGAGCTGAGATCAGTGAGTAAGGGTGCTGCAGAGATTGCAATGCTGCTGGGATGAGGGCTGAGATCTGTAAGTAAGGGTGCTGCAGAGATTGCAATGCTGCTGGGATGAGAGCTGTGAGTAAGGGCGCTGCAGAGATTGCAATGCTGCTGGGATGAGAGCTGAGATCAGTGAGTAAGGGCGCTGCAGAGATTGCAATGCTGCTGGGATGAGGGCTGAGATCTGTGAGAAAGGGTGCTGCAGAGATTGCAATGCTGCTGTGATGAGGGCTGAGATCTGTGAGTAAGGGCGCTGCAGAGATTGCAATGCTGCTGGGATGAGGGCTGAGATCTGTAAGTAAGGGTGCTGCAGAGATTGCAATGCTGCTGTGATGAGGGCTGAGATCTGTAAGTAAGGGCGCTGCAGAGATTGCAATGCTGCTGGGATGAGAGCTGAGATCTGTGAGTTAGGGTGCTGCAGAGATTGCAATGCTGCTGGGATGAGATCTGTAAGTAAGAGTGCTGCAGAGATTGCAATGCTGCTGGGATGAGGGCTGAGATCTGTAAGTAAGGGTGCTGCAGAGATTGCAATGCTGCTGGGATGAGATCTGTAAGTAAGAGTGCTGCAGAGATTGCAATGCTGCTGGGATGAGGGCTGAGATCTGTAAGTAAGGGTGCTGCAGAGATTGCAATGCTGCTGTGATGAGGGCTGAGATCTGTGAGTAAGGGTGCTGCAGAGATTGCAATGCTGCTGGGATGAGATCTGTAAGTAAGAGTGCTGCAGAGATTGCAATGCTGCTGGGATGAGAGCTGAGTTATGGAGCGTTTCTGAGAATTTACAATGGGAGATATTTTGAATAGATATTGAAAATGGGAAAACTGTTAGTATAGTAAAAGAAAAGTAAGGGTGAGTGAACAATTAAACCAAGTTGCCAGTACTGTATGTACTTGTTAGGAATCTGATTTCTCAGCGCCGTCCGCGCAACACACAGACTACCCTCAGGTAGACTCAGGGCGCGCACCTCCGCTTACCTGCCTCCACAGGCCGCCAGCTCCTCCGTCGCCGCAGGGCCCCTCCCCTCGGCGGTTCCGCCGCTCCTCCTCCTTCTAAGTGGCATGCGCGGGTCCTCCTCCAATGCTGGTCGCGTGCACACGCCGCTTACAGAGCGCACGCCCAGCATCCACTCTTCTACTTCCACTCCTGCTGTGAGGCTCCGCCCCGTGCGCCGCGCGGGTGTAATCAGAGTGCTACCAGGGCTCACCTGGGTTGTATCAGTCACACCAATCCAGAGAGGCTCCCTGCAGTCCTCCTGACCCGCCCCCATCCCTGATTGGTCAGCCCAGCCTTATCTAGCTTCTCTGAGCCCTCACTCATCGCTCGGCATAGTCTCTGTATGGCAGTGTTTGGTGAACTGTCGGTGATACTACAGGTTCTGACACGGCTCGTGCAAGTAGCCCCTTTGGCTCCCGACCTCGGCTCTCCTTGGGCTACGTATACGCATCCCACGATCACCGCTTGGACTTCAACCTTCCTCATCTCTCCGCTCCCTGACCTCGGCACGGCAATCACTATTCTACTCCTATACCCGGCACCGGCAAGTATTGTCTACGTTACTTACACCTGGCCTGGCAACGCTTCACACCACACTCCGGACACGCTCCCTTTGCTGCGGGTGGGTGTATTCCTACATCCCCCTTCAGCACAGGGGACGGGTCTGGTCTGCGGGCAGCACCGGCATAACAGTACTGTCGGTCACCACACACACACACACACACACACACACACTGAGACATACACACACACACACACACACTGAGACATACACACACACACACACACACACTGAGACATACACACACACACACACACACTGAGACATACACACACACACACACACTGAGACATACACACACACACACACACACTGAGACATACACACACACACAGACACAATGAGACATACACACACACACACACACACACACACTGAGACATATACACACACACACACACTGAGACATATACACACACACTGAGACATATACACACACACACACACTGAGACATATACACACACACTGAGACATTTATATATACACACACACACACTGAGACATACACACACACACACTGAGACATACACACACACACACACAATGAGACATACACACATACACACACACACTGAGACATATACACACACACACACACCGAGACATATATATATATATACACACACGCACACTGAGACATATATATACACGCACACTGAGACATATATACACGCACACTGAGACATATATATACACGCACACACACTGAGATACACACACACACACACACACACTGAGACATTCACTCACACACACACACTGAGGCACACACATACAGACAGGACACAGACAGAAAGACACACACTGAGACACACACACACACACACACAGATTGAGACACACACACACACACCTCTCTGCTGCATGCTTTTCCTCTGCTCTTTGGCCCCACCCCCAGGCTCCTGCCACCTCCCGATTCGCTGAATTACACAGCAGCAACCAATCAGAAGCTGCCCAGCCCCCTAGCAGCAGCCCGGCTCTATCCCATGTCCGGTATTATCTCTCATATTTTACCGGACAGAGGAACCAAATACCGGCACCTGGCAACCCTAAGGGCGAGCCGGGGTGCCGGGCGGAGGGAGAGCATTGGTGGGCACGCATGGGCCGGGCGCCTGGGGCCCCCCTATACTGTGGGGCCCCTGAGCAACTGCCCAGCGTGCCCATACGTTAAGACGACCCTGGACCTGCCAGTACTTAACATGGGTTTTCCCCACTCCCTGCAGTGCTATTGAGTGACAGGGGAGGAGGTGGAACCAATCCTGGGTTGCCCAATCCTGGATCAGACCTGGTGCCCTCTTCCTGGCTGTACTTAAGGGAATTGCTGCCCGAATGTAGGCAGTGCCTCTCCCCACTGAGAGATGCAGGTCACCCAACAGGTTGCCTGACATTGGACCTTCTCTGTTCCTCCCCTCGGGGGAGAGTGAGTGTGTACCTTTCTCCTGCCTCTGCTAGGGGGGGGGGCAGGGAAGAGCTAGGACTACTGTGGGGGCCCTTGACCCGTATTGCAGGTCCAGGGACCATCCTACAGCTGGATATCAAGCCAGAGATGGCATAGGGCAGAAGCCTGCTGTAACTGCATTGTGCTGAACAGAATAAACCATTCCTGTTATTATACCTCCTGCCTGGAGTGTGATCTTACTGGGGGGGGGGGGGGTAATCATTTCTATCGTAGGAGATCGCCTCCATACATCTGGAGCCTGCGGCAGATGGAGGCGCTGCGCTGCTAGAGATCTGTCGGGTATGTACCCCAGAAACCTGTCCTGTGTCCCCACAAACATCGGCGGATGACTCAGTCCTCCTGCTTACCAACAGGTATAATGGCAGAATCTCCTATCGGGTAGGGGGAAACACCGTTACATGTATGTAAAATTAGCTTCTCAGAAGATGACTCACGTGATCTCCCAGTAGCCACGGTTCAGACCACGAGACCACAAAGTTTTGTTTGATGCACTAAAAGTAGAGACATATCTCGCGAGAGTGTATGATGTGTTTAAAAAATCCTCTTCTTATCAACTCCCTGTACATATGAGTCAAAATGATCAAATGTAACACCCAAATATCCACAGATGTTCCCCAGCTCGCAGTGTGACACGCTTATAATCTGCTGGATATCTGCGCAAAGAATATAAAGAAATTCTACAGGAAATGGTTGTGCTATAATGCATGGAAATGCTGAAATGCCCTAGCTTGGCACATGTGCAGGATAGTCACACGAGGCGGCCAATGGGAGAATATCTTCCAAGAAGACTACAGCCCCCAGATGCCCAGGGACAGGTGACGCCAGGGAGCCAATAAGGTTGCCAGAATCCCCTGCTCCCCAGATAGATACATTTCGCGCACTGAGAGAGCACGTCAGTTGGTGCCAGGAGGGGGTAGGGGATGGAGGTGCAGAGGGCAAGTAGCCCCTGCACTAGGCCAGTAATTACCCCTAGGGTCCAGATAGGCCCTGAGTCATATGTTGAGCTTGTGGCTGCTTTAGGGACAGGCTCTAGGATAGAGTTCCTGCCCCATTAGTGCTGCAGTAAAGTGAGGGACACAGCGGATGCTGCATACTCTGAACAGGGGTCTGTGACCATCCCCCCACAATCCAGAGAGACTGCCCCAAGGTGGGATCGTTCCAGAAGACAGCCTTCCACGTGGAGATCACGATGCTGGAGAAAAGGTCGCTGGATCACAGATCCATTCTGATCGCTGTTGGAGGACCGGGTGCTGGAGCACGCGGCAGGTACCATTACAACAAGTGCACCAAATGTAACATTCTCACACCAGTGGGCCACGTGGTCACCACACATTTGGGGTTTGGGTGTGGGACATTGGGAAACCTTGAAGGACTGGGAGTCTCATTGGACACGGTGTGGGGTACACGGTGGTGGGATACAGCCCTGAGAGGTGTGTGGGTAGTTGTATTCTTAGTGAGCAAGGGTATGCTGAGCTAATACACAGGGATCCAAATGCTCTATTTATTACCAGTCCTGTGTATTAAGATAGCTCATTCGCAAAGTACACCCTGAAATACTGAGACCACCCCTAAATACTAAAGCACTTATTAGCTAACAGCCGGCACTTGAAACCCCTCTAACTTTGGATGACAGTCACAGCTATTATCCCGGGATTTGTGTCCAATGTATATAGTGTGTTCTCGGGTGAATAGTTATAGTCACTCACTGCCCCTCTCCTATTATTAGGATTTGCCCTAATGCTTCCAGCCTCTATTAGAACTTATATAAGGACAGTTACATTGTATAACGCTGTACTGGACACTGATATTTATCACCCCGGTATATACGGTTCCCTGCTCCTTCCCCACTTCAGATTAGAATATACTTTATGTACAATTTATTTTATATGATTTGAATAAACGTTATGTTGAAAAGTGTCTGCTCTACTGTAATCTAACAATGAGGTTCAATGTGAAACTGTCCTGAACCCCTCGTCTGTGTACGTGTGACACAACTAAGAGACGTGTCTCCTCTTTCCCCCGTCTCGCCGTTTTGTTCAATTATATTATAAAAGATGCTTCAGAAAGTGTCTGTAACTTTCCCGTGTTCGATGTTACCCGGTTACTGGGATTAAAGTGTCTGCAGGTGGGACCCTACTTCCAAATCATTAGGTCACAATCCTTAACAATGGCAATGTGTGTTATCACTGCCCAATACAACGCCCCAGGGGGGTAACTACCATCCCGCTGAAGCCCGCAGTGGGGGAGGGGGAGAGGATGGGGGATGGGGGGAGAGGATGGGGGGAGAGGATGGGGGATGGGGGAGAGGATGGGGGATGGGGGAGAGGAAGGAGGATGTGGGATGGGTGATGGGGGGAGAGGAAGGAGGAGGGGGAGAGGATGGGGGATGGGGGGAGAGGAAGGAGGATGGGGGATAGGGGGAGGGAAAGGGATGGGGGGATGGGGAGGGGCTCTGCCGGCCAGTGCTGGACTTGGACCCAAGGTTGGGCTCAGGTTCCCCTTCGGCTGCTCTCTACTGCTCCCTGCGGGAGCGGGGCCGACAGACATTCCCTCCTCCCCCTGCCTGTATCTCCGCCCCAGTCTGCAGCAGCTCAGGGGACTGCAGTGTGTGTGTTTTGTGATTGAGTGTGTGTGTGTGTGTGTGTGTGTTGTGATTGATTGTTTGTGTGTGTGTTGGGTTTGTGGGTGTGTTGTGATTGTAGGGTTGTTGTTGTTGTTCCCCCCCTCACCCAACTCTTCCACCCCTCTCCCAACTCTTCCCCACTGTTCACCCCGCTCTCATCCCATTCTTTACCCCCCAACTCTTCACCCCACTCTTCACCCCACTCTTCACCCCACTCTTCACCCCTCCTCTCACCCCACTCTTCACCTCACTCTTCACCCCACTCTTCACCCCCTCCTCTCACCCCACTCTTCAACCCCTCCTCTCACCCCACTCTTCACCCCCCCCCCCCTCACCCAACTCTTCACCCTGCATGGAGCTGTCAGTGGTTTGGTCCCATGCCTCTCCCAGCCAGGGCTGATGTTGCTGGAATTCCCTTACACTTGAAACATAGAAAGGGATATTCTGGGAAGGTGACCGGAGATGCATCATCAGACGCAATGTGTCATTGCGGATTGTGACAATGTATCAATCTCCTGCCCTAAGTATCTCAGGATGACAGCTTCACAGATATTCCCGCCACCTCTGGAAATGCTGCATCTCACGGACTATGATCAGCTACTGAAGGTAATAAAGATCGCTCAGTGAATCACGTCAATAAGAACAAACCAGTGATAAATGTTCTCCGCGCAGATATATTCCCCTGAACGTGGCGAGGGCAGGACTCTGACTCACATTCATATTTGTCTTTGAAAAAGTTTCCATGCAAAAAAATCAATGTAATAAATAAAAGGGTTGTCTTTGTGTGGGACGTGGGTCTCTGTTTTAAAGGCATGGGTGCCTTTTTGTAAGGCATGTGTCTCTGTTTTTAGGGTGTGGGTGTCTGCTTGTAGGGTTTGGGTGTCTGTTTGTGCGGTGTGTCTTTTTGTGGGGCCGGTTTGTGGGGCGTGTGACCGGTTTGTTAGCCATGGGTATCTGTTTGTTGGGCCTGGGACTGGTTTGCAGGGCGTGGGTATCTGCGTGTGCTGCGTGTTTATTACAGATTCCCTGTACTGATCACACAGGTGTGCTGCGTGTGTATTACAGATTCCCTGTACTGATCACACAGGTGTGCTGCGTGGTTATTACAGATTCCCTGTACAGATCACACAGGTGTGCTGCGTGTTTATTACAGATTCCCCGCTCCGATCACACAGGTGTGCTGCGTGTTTATTACAGATTCCCCGCACTGATCACACAGGTGTGCTGCGTGTTTATTAGATTCCCTGTACTGATCACACAGGTGTGCTGCGTGTTTATTACAGATTCCCCGCACTGATCGCACAGGTGTGCTGCATGTTTATTACAGATTCCCCGCTCCGATCACACAGGTGTGCTGCGTGTTTATTCGATTCCCTGTACTGATCGCACAGGTGTGCTGCGTGTTTATTACAGATTCCCCGCACTGATCACACAGGTGTGCTGCGTGTTTATTACAGATTCCCCGCACTGATCACACAGGTGTGCTGCGTGTTTATTACAGATTCCCTGCTCTGATCACACAGGTGTGCTGCGTGTTTATTACAGATTCCCTGCTCCGATCACACAGGTGTGCTGCGTGTTTATTACAGATTCCCTGCTCCGATCACACAGGTGTGCTGCGTGTTTATTAGATTCCCTGTACTGATCACACAGGTGTGCTGCGTGTTTATTAGATTCCCTGTACTGATCACACAGGTGTGCTGCGTGTTTATTACAGATTCCCTGTACTGATCACACAGGTGTGCTGCGTGTTTATTACAGATTCCCCGCACTGATCACACAGGTGTGCTGCGTGTTTATTACAGATTCCCTGTACTGATCACACAGGTGTGCTGCGTGTTTATTACAGATTCCCTGTACTGATCACACAGGTGTGCTGCGTGTTTATTACAGATTCCCCGCACTGATCACACAGGTGTGCTGCGTGTTTATTACAGATTCCCTGTACTGATCACACAGGTGTGCTGCGTGTTTATTACAGATTCCCCGCTCCGATCACACAGGTGTGCTGCGTGTTTATTAGATTCCATGTACTGATCACACAGGTGTGCTGCGTGTTTATTAGATTCCATGTACTGATCACACAGGTGTGCTGCGTGTTTATTACAGATTCCCCGCACTGATCACACAGGTGTGCTGCGTGTTTATTACAGATTCCCCGCACTGATCACACAGGTGTGCTGCGTGTTTATTACAGATTCCCTGCTCCGATCACACAGGTGTGCTGCGTGTTTATTACAGATTCCCTGTACTGATCACACAGGTGTGCTGTGTGTTTATTACAGATTCCCTGCTCCGATCACACAGGTGTGCTGCGTGTTTATTACAGATTCCCTGTACTGATCACACAGGTGTGCTGTGTGTTTATTACAGATTCCCTGCTCCGATCACACAGGTGTGCTGCGTGTTTATTACAGATTCCCTGCTCCGATCACACAGGTGTGCTGCGTGTTTATTACAGATTCCCTGTACTGATCACACAGGTGTGCTGTGTGTTTATTACAGATTCCCTGCTCCGATCACACAGGTGTGCTGCGTGTTTATTACAGATTCCCTGTACTGATCACACAGGTGTGCTGTGTGTTTATTACAGATTCCCTGCTCCGATCACACAGGTGTGCTGCGTGTTTATTACAGATTCCCTGCTCCGATCACACAGGTGTGCTGCGTGTTTATTACAGATTCCCTGTACTGATCACACAGGTGTGCTGTGTGTTTATTACAGATTCCCTGCTCCGATCACACAGGTGTGCTGCGTGTTTATTACAGATTCCCTGCTCCGATCACACAGGTGGAAGCTACACGTGTCCTACAGATTCCCCTGTACCTGCATGTTTCTCATTTCCTTCTTGATCCTGAAAAGAGGAATACTTTTCCTGCTTACTGCTCACGAGATTGAAGCTGTTAAGCCAATTGTATTTCTGCCCAGATCAAAACTGGATTGCAACATTTTCATTACAAATCCTGAGAAGTAAAATGAAGGCGGTGAGGAGAACGAGGAGCCCCCTCGCGGTGCCATTATTCTGGTGGCAGAGCAGGAGGGTCCATAGCACATTGCTCAGTATATCTTGCTCAGGACCCTCGGTGTCCATGTGCCTCTGGTACCTTCTGCCTGTAAATCGTAGATTAGCTGCGGGAAGAGAGTGGTAGTGATGCCACTTTCGAAGTCATTGGAGAAACGTCACCTGGAGCCCTAGGGTAAGATTCGGAGATGGCCCCCCAAAGGACATGAACTGGAGATTGTGCAAATAGGGGCTATGAAATGGTACATGGTCTACATCATAAAACTAGACAGGAAATTCTGAATTACCTTAATATGTACAGCTTGGGGCAAAGTGTGGGGGGGGGGGGGGGGGAAATGTGATTGAAGCTGTCAAAAACCTAAAGGGTTTCAACAAAGTAGAGGAGGGAAGCATATTTTATAGAGAGAAAAGAGCTGGAACAAGATGCCAGTCCCTAAAGACTGTGTTTTCCTACCGGAGGGGGAATGGGCAGACGAGGTGGGATACATTATTTTTATTTTGTGATTCTCATGTTTCCATTTTCCTGTTAAACTGAAATGGTTAAAAATATTCTCATGAAAATCAATATAATTTAAATAAAAATATAAATGTGGACAATCGATGGGGATACAATGTATTCACGATGCTTAACCATCCCTGCTGATAAATCACAGCATTAAGATAGTTTTATTCACACCTTTTAGCAGAGAACAAGCTGCCCTTGGTTTGAATGGAAACATTTCACACCTGATTGCTGCCAATGGTGGCTATTATACATCTGGCAGAATTGAATGTCTATACAGACTATTAGCAGAGCTAAGAACTGTCCTTGGTTCTGCTGAGTGCGTATCTTTATAGCTCTGCGTCCAGTGGACTGCAGGAGGTTTCCATTCCACAAAGACAGGGAGATCACACCTGCTTTTTACCGTAGGTAGAATGGTACATACTAATCCGTCATTGCTTGTCCAGATCTGTTGCTGACTGCTTTCCAACTGAAGAGAGAGAGGCCGAGGCAGTTTTACGTTCATACGGTAGGAAACAGACATGTTTTGTCTTTAACCATGGGGAGAATTGTTACAGGCTCTCTGAACAACTACACTGATTTCAGTCATCTAATTTAGACAGTACTGCTTTATATCAGTTTGGAAAATCACATGAAACAGAAAACAACCCTCAGGGATCGGTACTGGGACCCCTGCTTTTTAACTTGTTTATTAATGACCTTGAGGTTGGAATCGAGAGCAAAGTCTCCATCTTTGTTGATGATACTAAATTGTGTAAGGTAATAGAATCAGAGCAGGATGTAATTTCTCTCCAGAAGGACTTGGAGAGACTGGAAACGTGGGCAGGTAAAGGGCAGATAATGCACTTGGGAAGCAAGAATAAAAAGGCGACTTACTCATTAAATGGGGATAAATTAGGGGAATCCTTGATTGAGAAGAAATTAGGAGTGGTTGTAGACAGCAGGCTTAGCAATAGTGCCCAATGTCATGCAGTAGCTGCAAAGGCAAACAAGATCTTATCTTGCATTAAACGGGCAATGGATGGAAGGGAAGTAAACATAATTATGCCCCTTTACAAAGCATTAGTAAGACCACACCTTGAATATGGAGTACAATTTTGGGCACCACTCCTTAGAAAAGACATTATGGAACTAGAGAGAGTGCAGAGAAGAGCCACCAAATTAATAAAGGGGATGGACAATCTAACTTATGATGAGAGGCTAGCTAAATTAGATTTATTTACATTAGAAAAGAGGCATCTAAGATGAGATATGAAAACTATATACAAATATATTTGGGGACAATACAAGGAGCTTTCAAAAGAACTATTCATCCCACGGGCAGTACAAAGGACTCGGGGCCATCCCTTAAGGTTGGAGGAAAGGAGATTTCACCAGCAACAAAGGAAAGGGTTCTTTACAGTAAGGGCAGTTAAAATGTGGAATTCATTACCCATGGAGACTGTGATGGCAGATACAATAAATTTGTTCAAAAAAAGTTTGGACATCTCTTAGATAGGAAAGGTATACAGGGATATACCAAATAAGTATACATGGGAAGTATGTTGATCCAGGAATTATCCGATTGCCAATTCTTGGAGTCAGGAAGGAATTCATTTTCCTCTTATGAGATATCATTGGATATTTGTTTTTTTTTGTTTGCCTTCCTCTGGATCAATAAGTAAGTATAGATATAGGATAAAGTATCTGTTGTCTAAATGTAGCATAGGTTGAACTTGATGGACGTACGTCTTTTTTCAACCTCATCTACTATGTAACTATGAGACGGGAGAGAATGAGGTCCTGAGTCAGAGTTTTAGCACTTGAGCAACAGAGGAAAGGGCGTATCTTTGTAATATTGCAGGGGAAAAAGCGACAGGTTTAAGAAATGTTTTGAATGTGAGAGAGGAGTCGAGTGTGACCCCTAGGCAGCGTGCTTGGGCTACTGGGTGAATGATAGTATTTCCAACACTAATGTGGTAGAAGGTAGTAGGGCCTGGTTTGGGAGGAAGTATGAGGAGCTCTGTTTTTGCCATGTTAAGTTCAAGTCGGCGGAGGGCCATCCAGGATGATATCGCAGAGAGACATTCAGCAACTTTGGTCTGTACAGCATGTGTAAGGTCAGGGGTTATAAAGCAAATTTGTGTGTCATCAGCATAGAGGTGATATTAATACCCAAGAGATGTGATAAGGTCACCTAGAGAAAGTGGGTACAGAGTAAAGAGAAGAGGTCCTAGGACAGAACCCTGTGGCACCCCCACGAGAGATCGATAGAGGAGGAGGAGTTGTTAGCAGAAGAGACACTGAAAGTACGATGAGAGAGGTAAGAGGAGATCCAGGATAGAGCTTTGTTACAAATACCAAGAGTATGGAGAATGTGAAGGAGAAGAGGGTGGTCCACGGTGTCAAATGCTGCAGAGAGGTCGAGCAATATGAGCAGAGTGTAATGACCTCTCTCTTTGGCAGCATGGAGGTTATTAGTTATTTTAGTGAGAGCTGTTTCAGTCGAGTGAGCAGTGCGGAAGTCAGATTGTAGAGGGTCTAGGAGAGAATAGGTGTTGAGAAAGTGGAGCAAGCGAGAGAATACAAGACGTTCAAGGAGTTTAGAAGCAAAAGGCAAGAGGGAGACAGGTTGATAGTTAGAAAGACTATCTAAGTTTTTGAGTAATGGTATGACTGTTGCATGTTTGAAAGAGGAGGGAAAGGTACCAGGGTAGAGGGAGGAGTTAAAATGTGTGTGGGAGCATAGGGATTATAGCAGGAGCAAGAGGTTTTAGGAGATGGGAGGGAATGGGGTCAAAAGGGCAAGTGGTAGAAGGAGAAGAGGAGATCAGTAGAGATACATCCTCCTCTGAGTCAGTGGAAAAAGAGTCAAGGAAGGCAGGAGGAGAGTTAGGAAGAGGTGTGGGATGGGACGAGGAAACACAGGGGATGTTCTGACGTATGGATTCCACCTTTTCCTTGAAATAGTCAGCAAAGTCCTGAGGTGAGATGGAGGAAGAAGAAGAGGCAGCTGAAGGTGGGGCACAATTAATCATGGAGACTCTTGTGAGCTAATAAGTCTTAGGAGAGCAGGGAGGGGACGATGGGGGGTGAGGGGCGAGGAAATAAGCCTTTAGGAGAGAAGGAAAGGGGATGGATGGGGGTGAGGGGTAGGGGTGGGGTGCAGATCAGAGACAGTCCTAAAATAGCCATGTATAACTTCTATCCTACAATATATAAACCACCTAATGGTGCCACAGAGGATGGAAATGTATTATATATCCCAGAAGAATTACCTGAGCTGCCCACAGAAGCTGTCTGATTCATTTGCTACTGATCAGCCTCCGTGCTATGATCACACTTTGTTACTAAAATACTAGCAACATGTAAAAAAAAGAAGATTTATAGTACAATGTCGCTTAATTACTATCAAACAGTGAGAGTGCCGATTGGGGCACTATTGCATGTAAACACCCATTAAATGTTTAATAACGTCCATTGATATAATACAAACTAACTAAGATGTTTAATTTGGATTTCGCGGTTGAATTTTCTCATTCAAGCTTTAATCATAGGCCAGGTACCTGGGCTGTGCTAAATGGAGGAAGATCCATTCCAGGTTAGCACAGTGCCAGAGAAGGAGGAGGATGGGTGATATTTAATGTATCCACTTTCTTTGGATATGTTACACTGGGGCAGACACAGCTTTGAGCCGAAACAGCGACACAGACTTCTGTCAGAGAGATTCCATTTAATATCCTCACGTTTATGGACATTAACAAGTTCTATAGCATGACATAACTTCAGGCTAATTCCTCATATTATTTGATTGCATTTTGTTTCTCACACGTCCTGAAACATGTGAGATAATTTCCCTCAGACTGGCACACCACTCATTTTCTCAGCACTTCTATCCGCGGCATTATACTATAACTTAAAGTAATGAAAAAGTTCAAGAGATTTAACTCCACTTCAGATCTGGATTAACTCTTCAAGTGACTTACAGGCTACGTAAGCCATTCAGTGGCAATGCATTGTACTGATGCAGCGGCCGTTATTCAAACACATCCCGGCGCCGATTTTGAGTTCTCTGCTGTTCCCCACGCAGCATGAAACGCGGCCAATCGCCCCAGGCACCCGCGCTTATCGCGGATGTTTTGTTTGAATTTCATGGATTCTGTTTCTTCGTTTGCAAAAAAAATGGATGAATTGTAATGTGTACAGTACTATGCTACTGTGTCACTGTGTCACTGTGTCACTGTGTTACTGTGTTACTGTGTTACTGTGCTACTGTGCTACTGTGCTACTGTGCTACTGTGCTACTGTGTTACTGTGCTACTGTGCTACTGTGTCACTGTGTCACTGTGTCACTGTGTCACTGTGCTACTGTGTCACTGTGCTACTGTGTCACTGTGCTACTGTGTCACCGTGTCACTGTGTCACTGTGCTACTGTGCTACTGTGTCACTGTGCTACTGTGCTACTGTGCTACTGTGTCACTCTGCTACTGTGTCACTGTGTCACTGTGTTACTGTGTTACTGTGTTACTATGCTACTGTGTCACTGTGCTACTGTGTTACTGTGCTACTGTGCTACTGTGTCACTGTGCTACTGTGCTACTGTGTCACTGTGTCACTGTGTCACTGTGCCACTGTGCTACTGTGCTACTGTGTCACTGTGCTACTGTGTCACTGTGTTACTGTGTTACTGTGTTACTGTGCTACTGTGCTACTGTGCTACTGTGCTACTGTGTCACTCTGCTACTGTGTCACTGTGTCACTGTGCCACTGTGCTACTGTGCTTCTGTGCTACTGTGTCACTCTGCTACTGTGTCACTGTGTCACTGTGCTACTGTGTCACTGTGTCACTGTGCTACTGTGCTACTGTGCTACTTTGTTACTGTGCTACTGTGTCACCGTGTCACTGTGCCACTGTGCTACTGTGCTACTGTGTTACTGTGTTACTGTGCTACTGTGCTACTGTGCTACTGTGCTACTGTGCTACTGTGTCACTCTGCTACTGTGTCACTGTGTCACTGTGTTACTGTGTTACTGTGTTACTATGCTACTGTGTCACTGTGCTACTGTGTTACTGTGCTACTGTGTCACTGTGCTACTGTGCTACTGTGTCACTGTGTCACTGTGTCACTGTGCTACTGTGCTACTGTGTCACTGTGCTACTGTGTCACTGTGTTACTGTGTTACTGTGTTACTGTGTTACTGTGTCACTGTGCTACTGTGCTACTGTGCTACTGTGTCACTCTGCTACTGTGTCACTGTGCTACTGTGCTACTGTGCTACTGTGTCACTCTGCTACTGTGTCACTGTGTCACTGTGTCACTGTGTCACTGTGCTACTGTGCTACTGTGTCACTGTGCTACTGTGTTACTGTGCTACTGTGCTACTGTGCTAGTGTGTTACTGTGTCACTGTGCTACTGTGTTACTGTGTCACTGTGCTAGTGTGTTACTGTGTTACTGTGTTACTGTGTCACTGTGCCACTGTGCTACTGTGCTACTGTGCTACTGTGCTACTGTGTTACTGTGCTACTGTGTTACTGTGTTACTATGTTACTGTGCTACTGTGTCACTGTGCTACTGTGCTACTGTGTTACTGTGCTACTGTGTTACTGTGTCACTGTGTTACTGTGCTACTGTGTTACTGTGCTACTGTGCTACTGTGCTAGTGTGTCACTGTGTCACTGTGTTACTGTGCTACTGTGCTACTGTGCTACTGTGCTATTGTGTCACTGTGCTACTGTGCTACTGTGTCACTGTGCTACTGTGTCACTGTGCTACTGTGCTACTGTGTTACTGTGTCACTGTGTTACTGTGTTACTGTGCTACTGTGCTACTGTGTCACTGTGCTACTGTGCTACTGTGCTACTGTGCTACTGTGCTACTGTGTTACTGTGTCAATGTGCTACTGTGCTACTGTGCTACTGTGTCACTGTGCTACTGTGTCACTGTGTTACTGTGTTACTGTGTCACTGTGTCACTGTGCTACTGTGCTACTGTGCTACTGTGTCACTGTGCTACTGTGTTACTGTGCTACTGTGTTACTGTGCTACTGTGTTACTGTGTTACTGTGCTACTGTGTCACTGTGCTACTGTGCTACTGTGCTACTGTGCTACTGTGTTACTGTGCTACTGTGTCACTGTGCTACTGTGCTACTGTGCTACTGTGCTACTGTGTTACTGTGCTACTGTGTTACTGTGCTACTGTGCTACTGTGTTACTGTGCTACTGTGCTACTGTGTTACTGTGTCACTGTGTTACTGTGTTACTGTGCTACTGTGTCACTGTGCTACTGTGCTACTGTGCTACTGTGCTACTGTGCTACTGTGCTACTGTGCTACTGTGTTACTGTGCTACTGTGTCACTGTGTCAATGTGCTACTGTGCTACTGTGCTAGTGTGTTACTGTGTCACTGTGCTACTGTGCTACTGTGCTACTGTGTCACTGTGCTACTGTGTCACTGTGCTACTGTGTCACTGTGCTACTGTGCTACTGTGTCACTGTGTTACTGTGTTACTGTGTTACTGTGTTACTGTGTTACTGTGTCACTGTGTCACTGTGCTACTGTGCTACTGTGCTACTGTGTCACTGTGCTACTGTGTTACTGTGCTACTGTGTTACTGTGCTACTGTGTTACTATGTTACTGTGCTACTGTGCTACTGTGCTACTGTGCTACTGTGTTACTGTGCTACTGTGTTACTGTGTTACTGTGCTACTGTGCTACTGTGTTACTGTGCTACTGTGCTACTGTGTTACTGTGTCACTGTGCTACTGTGTCACTGTGCTACTGTGTTACTGTGCTACTGTGCTACTGTGCTACTGTGCTACTGTGTTACTGTGTTACTGTGTTACTGTGCTACTGTGTTACTGTGCTACTGTGCTAGTGTGTTACTGTGTCACTGTGTTACTGTGTTACTGTGCTACTGTGCTATTGTGTCACTGTGCTACTGTGCTACTGTGTCACTGTGCTACTGTGTTACTGTGCTACTGTGTTACTGTGTCACTGTGTTACTGTGTCACTGTGCTACTGTGCTACTGTGCTACTGTGCTACTGTGCTACTGTGTTACTGTGCTAGTGTGTTACTGTGTCACTGTGCTACTGTGCTATTGTGTCACTGTGCTACTGTGCTACTGTGTCACTGTGCTACTGTGTTACTGTGCTACTGTGCTACTGTGCTACTGTGTTACTGTGTCACTGTGTTACTGTGTCACTGTGCTACTGTGCTACTGTGCTACTGTGCTACTGTGCTACTGTGTTACTGTGTTACTGTGCTACTGTGTCACTGTGTCAATGTGCTACTGTGCTACTGTGCTAGTGTGTTACTGTGTCACTGTGCTACTGTGCTACTGTGCTACTGTGTCACTGTGTTACTGTGCTACTGTGCTACTGTGCTACTGTGCTAGTGTGTTACTGTGTCACTGTGTTACTGTGTCACTGTGCTACTGTGTCACTGTGCTACTGTGCTACTGTGCTACTGTGCTACTGTGCTACTGTGTTACTGTGTTACTGTGCTACTGTGTCACTGTGTCAATGTGCTACTGTGCTAGTGTGTTACTGTGTCACTGTGCTACTGTGCTACTGTGCTACTGTGTCACTGTGCTACTGTGTCACTGTGCTACTGTGCTACTGTGCTACTGTGTCACTGTGTTACTGTGTTACTGTGTTACTGTGTTACTGTGTCACTGTGCTACTGTGCTACTGTGCTACTGTGTCACTGTGTCACTGTGTCACTGTGTCACTGTGCTACTGTGCTACTGTGTCACTGTGTCACTGTGTCACTGTGCTACTGTGCTACTGTGTCACTGTGTCACTGTGCCACTGTGCCACTGTGCCACTGTGCCACTGTGCCACTGTGTCACTGTGTCACTGTGTCACTGTGTCACTGTGTCACTGTGTCACTGTGCTACTGTGCTACTGTGTTACTGTGCTATTGTGTCACTGTGTCACTGTGCTACTGTGCCACTGTGCCACTGTGCCACTGTGTCACTGTGCTACTGTGCTACTGTGCTACTGTGCTACTGTGTCACTGTGCTACTGTGCTACTGTGTCACTGTGCTACTGTGCTACTGTGTCACTGTGCTACTGTGCTACTGTGCTACTGTGTCACTGTGTCACTGTGCTACTGTGTCACTGTGCTACTGTGCTACTGTGCTATTGTGTCACTGTGTCACTGTGCTACTGTGCTACTGTGCTACTGTTCCACTGTTCCACTGTGCCACTGTGTCACTGTGTCACTGTGTCACTGTGTCACTGTGTCACTGTGTCACTGTGCTACTGTGTCACTGTGCTACTGTGCTACTGTGCTACTGTGTCACTGTGCTACTGTGCTACTGTGCTACTGTGTCACTGTGTCAATGTGTCACTGTGTCACTGTGTCACTGTGTCACTGTGTCACTGTGTTACTGTGTTACTGTGTCACTGTGCCACTGTGCCACTGTGCTACTGTGCTACTGTGCTACTGTGCTACTGTGCTACTGTGCTACTGTGTCACTCTGCTACTGTGTCACTGTGTCACTGTGTCACTGTGTCACTGTGTCACTGTGCTACTGTGCTACTGTGCTACTGTGCTAGTGTGTTACTGTGTCACTGTGCTACTGTGCTACTGTGTCACTCTGCTACTGTGTCACTGTGTCACTGTGTCACTGTGTCACTGTGTCACTGTGCTACTGTGCTACTGTGCTACTGTGCTACTGTGCTACTGTGTTACTGTGCTACTGTGCTACTGTGCTAGTGTGTTACTGTGTCACTGTGTTACTGTGCTACTGTGCTACTGTGTCACTGTGCTACTGTGCTACTGTGCTACTGTGCTACTGTGCTACTGTGTTACTGTGCTACTGTGCTACTGTGTTACTGTGTCACTGTGCTACTGTGTTACTGTGTTACTGTGCTACTGTGCTACTGTGTTACTGTGTTACTGTGCTACTGTGCTACTGTGCTACTGTGTTACTGTGTTACTGTGCTACTGTGTTACGGTGCTACTGTGCTACTGTGCTAGTGTGTTACTGTGTCACTGTGTTACTGTGTTACTGTGTTACTGTGTTACTGTGCTACTGTGCTAGTGTGTTACTGTGTCACTGTGTCACTGTGTTACTGTGTTACTGTGTCACTGTGCTACTGTGCTACTGTGTCACTGTGCTACTGTGCTACTGTGCTACTGTGCTACTGTGCTACTGTGTTACTGTGCTACTGTGCTACTGTGTTACTGTGTCACTGTGCTACTGTGCTACTGTGCTACTGTGTTACTGTGTTACTGTGCTACTGTGCTACTGTGTTACTGTGTTACTGTGCTACTGTGTTACGGTGCTACTGTGCTACTGTGCTAGTGTGTTACTGTGTCACTGTGTTACTGTGTTACTGTGTTACTGTGCTACTGTGCTAGTGTGTTACTGTGTCACTGTGTCACTGTGTTACTGTGTTACTGTGCTACTGTGCTACTTTTCTACTGTGCTATTGTGTCACTGTGCTACTGTGTTACTGTGCTACTGTGTCACTGTGCTACTGTGTTACTGTGTCACTGTGTTACTGTGCTACTGTGTCACTGTGCTACTGTGCTACTGTGCTACTATGCTACTGTGCTACTGTGCTACTGTGTTACTGTGCTACTGTGTCACTGTGTCAATGTGCTACTGTGCTACTGTGCTAGTGTGTTACTGTGTCACTGTGCTACTGTGCTACTGTGCTACTGTGTCACTGTGCTACTGTGTCACTGTGCTACTGTGCTACTGTGTCACTGTGCTACTGTGCTACTGTGCTACTGTGTCACTGTGTCACTGTGTTACTGTGTTACTGTGTTACTGTGTTACTGTGTCACTGTGCTACTGTGCTACTGTGCTACTGTGCTACTGTGTCACTGTGTCACTGTGCTACTGTGCTACTGTGTCTTTGTGTCACTGTGCCACTGTGCCACTGTGCTACTGTGTCACTGTGTCACTGTGTCACTGTGTCACTGTGTCACTGTGCCACTGTGTCACTGTGTCACTGTGCTACTGTGCTACTGTGCTATTGTGTCACTGTGCTACTGTGCCACTGTGCCACTGTGCCACTGTGCCACTGTGTCACTGTGTCACTGTGTCACTGTGCTACTGTGCTACTGTGCTACTGTGCTACTGTGTCACTGTACTACTGTGCTACTGTGTCACTGTGCTACTGTGCTACTGTGTCACTGTGCTACTGTGCTACTGTGCTACTGTGTCACTGTGTCACTGTGTCACTGTGTCACTGTGTCACTGTGTCACTGTGTCACTGTGCCACTGTGTCACTGTGTCACTGTGTCACTGTGCTACTGTGCCACTGTGCCACTGTGCCACTGTGTCACTGTGTCACTGTGTCACTGTGTCACTGTGCTACTGTGCTACTGTGCTACTGTGCTACTGTGTCACTGTGCTACTGTGCTACTGTGTCACTGTGTCACTGTGCTACTGTGTCACTGTGCCACTGTGTCACTGTGCCACTGTGTCACTGTGTCACTGTGTCACTGTGCTACTGTGTCACTGTGCTACTGTGTCACTGTGTCACTGTGTCACTGTGTCACTGTGCCACTGTGCCACTGTGTTACTGTGTCACTGTGCCACTGTGTCACTGTGTCACTGTGCCACTGTGCCACTGTGTTACTGTGTCACTGTGCCACTGTGTTACTGTGCTACTGTGTCACTGTGTCACTGTGTCACTGTGTCACTGTGTCACTGTGTCACTGTGCCACTGTGCCGTACTATGCTACTGTGCTACTGTGTCACTGTGCTACTGTGTCACTGTGCTACTGTGTCACTGTGCTACTGTGATACTGTGCTACTGTGTCACTGTGCTACTGTGTCACTGTGCTACTGTGCTACTGTGCCACTGTGCCACTGTGTCACTGTGTCACTGTGCCACTGTGTCACTGTGCTACTGTGTCACTGTGCTACTGTGTCACTGTGCTACTGTGCTACTGTGTCACTGTGTCACTGTGCTACTGTGCTACTGTGTCACTGTGTTACTGTGTCACTGTGCTACTGTGTCACTGTGCTACTGTGCTACTGTGCCACTGTGCCACTGTGTCACTGTGTCACTGTGCCACTGTGTCACTGTGCTACTGTGTCACTGTGCTACTGTGCTACTGTGTCACTGTGTTACTGTGTCACTGTGCTACTGTGTCACTGTGCTACTGTGTTACTGTGTCACTGTGTTACTGTGTTACTGTGTTACTGTGCTACTGTGCTAGTGTGTTACTGTGTCACTGTGTCACTGTGTTACTGTTCTACTGTGCTACTTTTCTACTGTGCTATTGTGTCACTGTGCTACTGTGTTACTGTGCTACTGTGTCACTGTGCTACTGTGTTACTGTGCTACTGTGCTACTGTGCTAGTGTGTTACTGTGTCACTGTGTTACTGTGTCACTGTGCTACTGTGCTACTGTGCTACTGTGCTACTGTGCTACTGTGCTACTGTGTTACTGTGCTACTGTGTCACTGTGTCAATGTGCTACTGTGCTACTGTGCTAGTGTGTTACTGTGTCACTGTGCTACTGTGCTACTGTGCTACTGTGTCACTGTGCTACTGTGTCACTGTGCTACTGTGCTACTGTGTCACTGTGCTACTGTGCTACTGTGCTACTGTGTCACTGTGTCACTGTGTTACTGTGTCACTGTGTCACTGTGCTACTGTGCTACTGTGCTACTGTGTCACTGTGTCACTGTGCTACTGTGCTACTGTGTCACTGTGTCACTGTGTCACTGTGCCACTGTGCCACTGTGCCACTGTGCTACTGTGTCACTGTGTCACTGTGTCACTGTGTCACTGTGTCACTGTGCCACTGTGCCACTGTGTCACTGTGTCACTGTGCTACTGTGCTACTGTGCTACTGTGTCACTGTGTCACTGTGCTACTGTGCCACTGTGCCACTGTGCCACTGTGCCACTGTGTCACTGTGTCACTGTGTCACTGTGCTACTGTGCTACTGTGCTACTGTGCTACTGTGTCACTGTACTACTGTGCTACTGTGTCACTGTGCTACTGTGCTACTGTGTCACTGTGCTACTGTGCTACTGTGCTACTGTGTCACTGTGTCACTGTGTCACTGTGCTACTGTGTCACTGTGTCACTGTGTCACTGTGCCACTGTGTCACTGTGTCACTGTGTCACTGTGCCACTGTGTCACTGTGTCACTGTGTCACTGTGTCACTGTGCTACTGTGCTACTGTGCTACTGTGTCACTGTGCTACTGTGTCACTGTGTCACTGTGCTACTGTGTCACTGTGCCACTGTGTCACTGTGTCACTGTGTCACTGTGCTACTGTGTCACTGTGCTACTGTGTCACTGTGTCACTGTGTCACTGTGCCACTGTGTTACTGTGCTACTGTGTCACTGTGTCACTGTGTCACTGTGCCACTGTGTTACTGTGTCACTGTGCCACTGTGTTACTGTGCTACTGTGTCACTGTGTCACTGTGTCACTGTGTCACTGTGTCACTGTGTCACTGTGCCACTGTGCCGTACTATGCTACTGTGCTACTGTGTCACTGTGCTACTGTGTCACTGTGCTACTGTGTCACTGTGCTACTGTGATACTGTGCTACTGTGTCACTGTGCTACTGTGTCACTGTGCTACTGTGCTACTGTGCCACTGTGCCACTGTGTCACTGTGTCACTGTGTCACTGTGCTACTGTGTCACTGTGCTACTGTGTCACTGTGCTACTGTGCTACTGTGTCACTGTGTCACTGTGCTACTGTGCTACTGTGTCACTGTGTTACTGTGTCACTGTGCTACTGTGTCACTGTGCTACTGTGCTACTGTGTCACTGTGTTACTGTGTCACTGTGTTACTGTGTTACTGTGCTACTGTGTTACTGTGTCACTGTGTCACTGTGTTACTGTGCTACTGTGTCACTGTGTTACTGTGTTACTGTGCTACTGTGTTACTGTGTCACTGTGTCACTGTGCTACTGTGTCACTGTGTCACTGTGTTACTGTGCTACTGTGTCACTGTGCTACTGTGTCACTGTGCTACTGTGCTACTGTGCTACTGTGTCACTGTGTCACTGTGTTACTGTGCTACTGTGTCACTGTGCTACTGTGTCACTGTGTTACTGTGTTACTGTGTCACTGTGTCACTGTGCTACTGTGCTACTGTGCTACTGTGTTAGGCAAAGGCCCCGGTCACGGCGCTCTAATGCGCGCCCGCGCTTTTGGCTGCGCGTTCCGGCGATTCCCCGGTCTGCAGCTCACTGCAGGTGCAGAAACCGGGGGGGGGGCGTGCCGGAGGAGTGACGGGGGCGCGGCCATGACGTCACCCGGCAGGTTCGCCCTCATTGGCTGAACGGCCGGGGGGCGTGCTTAGCCGCTCGACGCGAGTTCCTGCTCTCAATTCTATTGAGAGCAGGAGTAGCTCTCGCGCGAGCGCTGCGGCCCCCCCTCGCAGCGGGCCCGGCGCCATTGAAGGGAGGGCTCTCATGAGCGCAGCGTCCGCCACAGCGGACGCTGTAGCAGGCAGCGGGGGCAAGGCCTTACTGTGCTACTGTGCTACTGTGTCACTGTGCTACTGTGCTACTGTGCTACTGTGTTACTGTGTTACTGTGTTACTGTGTCACTGTGTCACTGTGTCACTGTGTCACTGTGTCACTGTGTCACTGTGCTACTGTGCTACTGTGTTACTGTGTCACTGTGCTACTGTGCTACTGTGTCACTGTGTCACTGTGCTACTGTGCTACTGTGTTACTGTGTTACTGTGCTACTGTGCTACTGTGTCACTGTGTCACTGTGCTACTGTGCTACTGTGCTACTGTGTCACTGTGTCACTGTGTTACTGTGCTACTGTGCTACTGTGTCACTGTGTTACTGTGCTACTGTGCTACTGTGTCACTGTGTTACTGTGCTACTGTGCTACTGTGTCACTGTGCTACTGTGTCACTGTGTCACTGTGCTACTGTCTCACTGTGCTACTGTGTCACTGTGCTACTGTGCTACTGTGCTACTGTGTCACTGTGTCACTGTGTCACTGTGCTACTGTGTCACTGTGCTACTGTGCTACTGTGCTACTGTGTCACTGTGCTACTGTGTTACTGTGCTACTGTGCTACTGTGCTACTGTGTTACTGTGTTACTGTGTCACTGTGCTACTGTGTCACTGTGCTACTGTGCTACTGTGCTACTGTGTCACTGTGTCACTGTGTCACTGTGCTACTGTGCTACTGTGTCACTGTGTCACTGTGTTATTGTGCTACAGTGTCACTGTGCTACTGTGCTACTGTGTTACTGTGCTACTGTGCTACTGTGCTACTGTGTTACTGTGCTACTGTGCTACTGTGTTACTGTGCTACTGTGCTACTGTGCTACTGTGCTACTGTGTCACTGTGCTACTGTGTTACTGTGCTACTGTGCTACTGTGCTACTGTGTTACTGTGCTACTGTGCTACTGTGCTACTGTGCTACTGTGTTACTGTGTTACTGTGCTACTGTGCTACTGTGCTACTGTGTCATTGTGCTACTGTGCTACTGTGTTACTGTGCTACTGTGCTACTGTGCTAATGTGTTACTGTGTTACTGTGCTACTGTGCTACTGTGCTACTGTGCTACTGTGCTACTGTGTCACTGTGCTACTGTGTCACTGTGCTACTGTGCTACTGTGCTACTGTGCTACTGTGCTACTGTGTTACTGTGTTACTGTGCTACTGTGCTACTGTGTTACTGTGCTACTGTGCTACTGTGCTACTGTGCTACTGTGTCACTGTGCTACTGTGTCACTGTGCTACTGTGCTACTGTGTCACTGTGCTACTGTGCTACTGTGTCACTGTGCTATTGTGCTACTGTGCTACTGTGCTACTGTGTTACTGTGTCACTGTGCTACTGTTTTACTGTGTCACTGTGCTACTGTGTTACTGTGCTACTGTGTTACTGTGTCACTGTGCTACTGTTTTACTGTGTCAATGTGCTACTGTGCTACTGTGCTACTGTGCTACTGTGCTACTGTGTTACTGTGTTACTGTGCTACTGTGCTACTGTGCTACTGTGCTACTGTGCTACTGTGTTACTGTGTTACTGTGTTACTGTGCTACTGTGCTACTGTGCTACTGTGTTACTGTGCTACTGTGTTACTGTGTTACTCTGTCACTGTGTCACTGTGCTACTGTTTTACTGTGTCACTGTGCTACTGTGTTACTGTGTCACTGTGCTACTTTGTCACTGTGTCACTGTGCTACTGTTTTACTGTGTCACTGTGCTACTGTGCTACTGTGCTACTGTGTCACTGTGTCACTGTGCTACTGTGTTACTATGTCACTGTGCTACTGTGTTACTGTGTCACTGTGCTACTGTGTCACTGTGCTACTGTGTTACTGTGTCACTGTGCGACTGTGCTACTGTGCTACCGTGCTACCGTGCTACCGTGCTACCGTGCTACCGTGTCACTGTGTCACTGTGCCACTGTGCTACCGTGCTACCGTGTCACTGTGCTACTGTGTCACTGTGCTACTGTGCTACTGTGTCACTGTGCTACTGTGCTACTGTGCTACTGTGCTACTGTGCTACTGTGTCACTGTGCTACTGTGTTACTGTGTTACTGTGCTACTGTGCTACTGTGCTACTGTGCTACTGTGTTACTGTGCTACTGTGCTACTGTGCTACTGTGTTACTGTGCTACTGTGTCACTGTGCTACTGTTTTACTGTGTCACTGTGCTACTGTGTCACTGTGCTACTGTGTTACTGTGTCACTGTGCTACTGTGTTACTGTGTCACTGTGCTACTGTGTCACTGTGCTACTGTGTCACTGTGCTACTGTGTCACTGTGCTACTGTGTTACTGTGTCACTGTGCTACTGTGCTACCGTGCTACCGTGCTACCGTGCTACCGTGCTACCGTGCTACCGTGTCACTGTGTCACTGTGCTACTGTGCTACCGTGCTACCGTGTCACTGTGTCACTGTGCTACTGTGCTACTGTGCTACTGTGCTACTGTGTCACTGTGCTACTGTGCTACTGTGTTCCTGTGTTACTGTGCTACCGTGCTACTGTGCTACTGTGCCACTGTGTCACTGTGTTACTGTGCTACAGTGTCACTGTGCTACTGTGTTACTGTGTTACTGTGCTACTGTGTCACTGTGCTACTGTGTTACTGTGCTACTGTGCTACTGTGCTACTGTGCTACTGTGTTACTGTGCTACTGTGCTACTGTGTTACTGTGTTACTGTGCTACTGTGTCACTGTGCTACTGTGTCACTGTGCTACTGTGCTACTGTGTCACTGTGCTACTGTGCTACTGTGTCACTGTGCTACTGTGCTACTGTGCTACTGTGCTACTGTGCTACTGTGCTACTGTGTCACTGTGCTACTGTGCTACTGTGTTACTGTGTTACTGTGTTACTGTGTTACTGTGTCACTGTGCTACTGTGCTACTGTGCTACTGTGTTACTGTGCTACTGTGTTACTGTGCTACTGTGCTACTGTGCTACTGTGTTACTGTGTTACTGTGTCACTGTGCTACTGTTTTACTGTGTCACTGTGCTACTGTGTTACTGTGCTACTGTGCTACTGTGTTACTGTGTTACTGTGTCACTGTGCTACTGTTTTACTGTGTCACTGTGCTACTGTGTTACTGTGCTACTGTGCTACTGTGCTACTGTGTTACTGTGTCACTGTGCTACTGTTTTACTGTGTCACTGTGCTACTGTGTTACTGTGTCACTGTGCTACTGTGCTACTGTGCTACTGTGCTACTGTGCTACTGTGCTACTGTGTTACTGTTTTACTGTGTTACTGTGTCACTGTGCTACTGTGCTACTGTGTTACTGTGCTACTGTGTTACTGTGTTACTGTGTCACTGTGCTACTGTGCTACTGTGTTACTGTGCTACTGTGTTACTGTGTCACTGTGCTACTGTTTTACTGTGTCACTGTGCTACTGTGCTACTGTGCTACTGTGCTACTGTGTCACTGTGTCACTGTGTTACTGTGTCACTGTGCTACTGTGCTACTGTGCTACCGTGCTACTGTGCTACCGTGCTACCGTGCTACCGTGCTACTGTGCTACAGTGTCACTGTGCTACTGTGCTACTGTGCTACTGTGCTACCGTGCTACCGTGTCACTGTGTTACTGTGTTACTGTGCTACTGTGTCACTGTGTCACTGTGTCACTGTGATACTGTGTCACTGTGCTACTGTGCTACTGTGTCACTGTGCTACTGTGCTACTGTGCCACTGTGCTACTGTGCTACTGTGCTACTGTGCTACTGTGCTACTGTGTCACTGTGCTACTGTGTCACTGTGCTACTGTGCTACTGTGCTACTGTGTCACTGTGCTACTGTGTTACTGTGTCACTGTGTCACTGTGCTACTGTGCTACTGTGTTACTGTGCTACTGTGTTACTGGTAGAAAAAATAGGGTGCTCAACCCAGATGAAATCCATCCAACTCGGTGGACTACAAATGAAAACCCTGGAGATACCAGTGGGAGTGGGTGGGTACAATATAGACTTTTGTAAGCATAATGACAGTTGTCCAACTTAACCATGACAGTCTAAACCCATAAAGAAACCCACTCACGTCATCTCCAGGGGTGTAGAACAGGCGTGCCAGCCATGAAGGAATCCACAGTCCAGGTGAAGGCAAAAGAAAGACGAATGGCGCACAGCCAGGGAGCCAGGTGTAGGATAAAACTGCTATTCTTTATTCGTGCATGCAGGAGGACAGGCAACCCCCTTGGGGAACAAACAGGAACCTCCTACGCGTTTCGGACCTGGGGGTCCTTTATCAAGGAGTATGGGATATGTTTGGATAAGGCCCCTTATGTACCTGCTTCATAATTGGTAAATTACAAAAGTCTGTGCAAAATCGCCGCCGCCACCTAGAGCGCATGCGCGTGACGTCACCCGAGGCGCCGCACCACCAAGCCGAAGGATTGTGGGTAAGTACCGCCCCTTGTGTCTGCCCGCGCATGCTCACATCGGGGCGTGAGGCTGGCAAGACTTCTCTAGTCAGTGTCTCCGCTCCTGCCAGTAGTGACGTCATCGCGGGTCTCCCATAGGCCGGTGCATGTCGCTGGCCCACCAATAGGAGTGGTGCACAGTCGACAATGCACCAATCACAACGGGTCCCCCCGCGCTCACACTAGAGGCAGTCATGGAGCATACAGGCTAGGAATGACAAAGGACAACTGATTTTGTGTATGACAGGGATATATAAACAAGATCTAATTCTCAGGTCTACCTGTCATAGATGATGGGCTTTATCCATACTAATCCCATATTAAACAAAACATACAATGTGGTACATATAACACTCTATTGAAACAAACAAAGTTACTACTAGCATGATACAATATGCACCTTGAAACTAAGTTCAAAAACATATACATATCCAAAATACAAATCAAAAATACAAAATATATATTAAAAACAATGAAGACATTTAACAAGACTTGTTGGTATGTCTTGTCCTTAATGTCCCCAAGGCTGAGGAACAACAAATGTAATATACTTTTATGTATACAGATTCTTATTGTCATCCTTAATTCATATCGGTGAAACTGTATAATTACATGTTGACAACTGAGGGTACTATAATTTTATGTTTTTACTCATACTATGTGATTGATGGATTATAAAGGGCTCTCAAGATGTTGAAAGGTAACGGGCGTGACCCTTAAGGGGTGTATCATATTAGAAGGACAGTATAGTACTGGGAGGATAGTGCTGTTAATATTTAAATATACTGATGGATCATCCTTTATTTATGCAAAAAATGAGACAGGTTCCATTCTATATTTAGACCACAGGGAGTTCTTGTCTGAAGCATAAATATCCAATATGCCTCCCTGCGGTCTAAAAGGTTCAGCATGTCACCTCCTCTTTCTTTAGGAAAGATTTTTTCAATTCCCTGAACTTTTAGTCCATTGATGTTACCTTTGGGGCATTGTACAAAATGATTCGAGACAGGGTGGGATGTATCACCTTTTTTGATTAACCCAATATGCTCAAGTATTCTATTCTTTAAAGGTCTGATTGTCCTTCCTACGTAGTTGATTCCACACCCACACGTCAATAAATAGATCACATATTGGGTGTCGCAATTAATGAATGACTTAATTGGAAAATCCTGATTGGATCTACAACCTCTAAATTGTTTTGAGGGTGTCATAAACCGGCAAATCTTACATTTCCCACATCTGTATGATCCCTTAGTTATAAATTTCCTGATGGGGGGAGGTGTAGATGCAACATAGCTTGGTGAGATGTAAGTGGCAATGGTTTTTGCCTTGCGGTATACAAAGCGGGGACCCTTTTCCACATATTTTTTCAGACTCCCATCCATTAGGAGGATGTTCCAATGATTACGAATAATTTTTTGAATTTGATTACTACATCTGTTGTACTGTGTAATCATAAGTGGAACATCCCCCCCTATGAAATTGGTGTCTCCCCTGCTTTTAATCTCCCCATGGATTGGTAGGTACTTCTGTCTAGTTTTTAGTAAATCCTCTCTATTGGTTAATGCAACTTCTTTGTGGATTTTAGTCAGATGTTCTGTGTTGTAACCTCGCTGATGGAAACGGTGGTGCAGCTCCCCAGACTGACGAGAAAAAGCCTCCTCAGTGGAGCAATTTCTCCTCAGTCTGAGGAACTGGCCCTTGGGGATACCTCTGATGACAGCAGGTGGATGACAGCTGTCGGCTCTTAATAGCATATTTCTTGCATTCGGTTTTCTGTATGTCTCTGTTTGTATTTGGCCTTTGATGTCAATAGACAATCGGAGGTCCAGATAGTCAATGTGTTGCGTGTTGTGGATGTGAGTGAAGACTAGATTTAGATCATTAGTATTAATATAGTCAAAAAAATTGTGCAAAGTGTCTAGGTCACCCTCCCAAATCATAATCAGGTCGTCAATAAACCTTCTATAAAATGTGATGTGCTTACGGAAAGGATTTGTGCTTGAAAAGATAAACAGTGATTCCCACCACCCCATAAATAGATTCGCATACACCGGTGCAAAGCTCGTGCCCATTGCTGTACCCCTCTGTTGTAAATAAAATGTGCGATCAAATAAAAAATAATTATGTGTCAATAAATACTTAATAGCATCCAAAATAAATGCTGTGTGAAAGTGATTGCTATCTGGACCTCCGATAAAGTGCTCAACAGCTGCCACCCCCTGATCGTGTCTAATTATTGAGTAGAGGGACGTAACGTCCATGGTTACCCAAATCGATTGTGGGCTCCAATTCACATTTTTCAATTTTCTAATGAGGTCCCCTGAATCCAACAGAAATGAAGGTAAATGTTTAACAAAAGGTTGTAGAAATTGATCAATGTATTTTGATAAACCATCTCCCAAAGATCCAATAGACGAAATGATTGGCCTCCCCGGGGGGTCGACCAATGTCTTATGGACCTTTGGGAGATGGTAGAAAACTGGTATAATTGGGTTTGGATTCCACAGAAATGCAACTTCCGCTTTGTTTAATACCTGAGTGATTTCCCCCACTTCTATCAAATCTTTGTATGACCTCAAAAATCTCTCTGTAGGGTCATCTGGTAGTGCAGAGTAGGTAGTGGCGTCCCCAAGTTGCCGAAAGGCTTCCTTAAGGTAGCCAGCCCTACTCTGCACCACCACAGCTCCTCCCTTGTCGGCGTTTTTTATGACAATTTTGGAGTTTTTCTGCAACGACGATAATGCCTGCTTCTCTTTGTGATTGAGATTATGTTTACCCACATTAGGTAGGGAATTACCCTCCGCTAAGATACGCAGGTCCCTGATGACCAAATTCTCGAATGTCGTTAAAAAAGGACCTTTAGCGAATTGTGGATCAAATATAGAACCCTTTTTGAGGGTAGACCTCCAGTTACTGAACTCTGGAATGATATTTTGTTCAGATAAAACATCGTTATCATATAATAATTCTTCAAGGTCCAGTATATCTTGAAGATCACAAGCCCCCCTAAAAGAGGGAGTCGGGACCACTGGTTCACCTATATGTGGTTCAGGATCTTCTTGAAGGTGTGGTGAGGATGGTACTCCAGGTAACTCAACATCCTCCATAATGTCCAATGACCTGTCCTCTGTGGTACCCGCAAACTGGGAACGTTTGTGGAAAAATGACTTTAAAGATAACTTTCTCACAAATTTGTGGACATCTATGGAGGTGTTAAACAGGTCGAAGTCCATAGTTGGTGCATATTTAAGTCCCTTTTGTAAGAGTGACACTTCTGCGGCGGTTAATTCCTCCCCAGAGATATTTATAACATCTGTTTCTTGATCAGAACTTACTTCTTCCTTTTGGCCGGCCATCTGCCGCCCTCTCTTCTTTTTTCCTCTTCTGGCTCTTTTTGGTTTTTCTGGAAGAGAGGGAAGTTTTTTTGCTGTTGTAGATGTCTGGAGGAGGATTGTTGTTCTCCGCTATCATGATAACTTCTTGTATGGTCCGCGCCTGGTTTCCTGGAGGTTTCCACAGGGCCATCCGAATGGTATCCTGTTTTGTCAGACTGGAAAAAAGATACTGAATGCGAAAGGTTATCTACATCTGAGAAATCAGAATCCCCACTCGTTTGATCAGTATTTTTTGATTTGAGTATTGATTTGCGCGGGGTAGACCGCATGACCCTTTCTTTTTGCTGGTAATTTTTCTGAGGGCCCTGATTCCCCCTGTCTCTGATAGGGTTAACCCGCTGCCAACTATATACTTGCTTCTTCTCATAGTCGGTGCGGTCCCTATCATATTTAACCTGTTTTTTTGCAGTGATATCTTCCTCCGCTTTTAATACTGTCTCTGCTAGTATTCTGTCATAGTTTCTAAAACCTTCCAAATTTTTAAATTTTTGTAATTGTGATTGGATCATAGGGGGGGATGTTCCACTTATGATTACACAGTACAACAGATGTAGTAATCAAATTCAAAAAATTATTCGTAATCATTGGAACATCCTCCTAATGGATGGGAGTCTGAAAAAATATGTGGAAAAGGGTCCCCGCTTTGTATACCGCAAGGCAAAAACCATTGCCACTTACATCTCACCAAGCTATGTTGCATCTACACCTCCCCCCATCAGGAAATTTATAACTAAGGGATCATACAGATGTGGGAAATGTAAGATTTGCCGGTTTATGACACCCTCAAAACAATTTAGAGGTTGTAGATCCAATCAGGATTTTCCAATTAAGTCATTCATTAATTGCGACACCCAATATGTGATCTATTTATTGACGTGTGGGTGTGGAATCAACTACGTAGGAAGGACAATCAGACCTTTAAAGAATAGAATACTTGAGCATATTGGGTTAATCAAAAAAGGTGATACATCCCACCCTGTCTCGAATCATTTTGTACAATGCCCCAAAGGTAACATCAATGGACTAAAAGTTCAGGGAATTGAAAAAATCTTTCCTAAAGAAAGAGGAGGTGACATGCTGAACCTTTTAGACCGCAGGGAGGCATATTGGATATTTATGCTTCAGACAAGAACTCCCTGTGGTCTAAATATAGAATGGAACCTGTCTCATTTTTTGCATAAATAAAGGATGATCCATCAGTATATTTAAATATTAACAGCACTATCCTCCCAGTACTATACTGTCCTTCTAATATGATACACCCCTTAAGGGTCACGCCCGTTACCTTTCAACATCTTGAGAGCCCTTTATAATCCATCAATCACATAGTATGAGTAAAAACATAAAATTATAGTACCCTCAGTTGTCAACATGTAATTATACAGTTTCACCGATATGAATTAAGGATGACAATAAGAATCTGTATACATAAAAGTATATTACATTTGTTGTTCCTCAGCCTTGGGGACATTAAGGACAAGACATACCAACAAGTCTTGTTAAATGTCTTCATTGTTTTTAATATATATTTTGTATTTTTGATTTGTATTTTGGATATGTATATGTTTTTGAACTTAGTTTCAAGGTGCATATTGTATCATGCTAGTAGTAACTTTGTTTGTTTCAATAGAGTGTTATATGTACCACATTGTATGTTTTGTTTAATATGGGATTAGTATGGATAAAGCCCATCATCTATGACAGGTAGACCTGAGAATTAGATCTTGTTTATATATCCCTGTCATACACAAAATCAGTTGTCCTTTGTCATTCCTAGCCTGTATGCTCCATGACTGCCTCTAGTGTGAGCGCGGGGGGACCCGTTGTGATTGGTGCATTGTCGACTGTGCACCACTCCTATTGGTGGGCCAGCGACATGCACCGGCCTATGGGAGACCCGCGATGACGTCACTACTGGCAGGAGCGGAGACACTGACTAGAGAAGTCTTGCCAGCCTCACGCCCCGATGTGAGCATGCGCGGGCAGACACAAGGGGCGGTACTTACCCACAATCCTTCGGCTTGGTGGTGCGGCGCCTCGGGTGACGTCACGCGCATGCGCTCTAGGTGGCGGCGGCGATTTTGCACAGACTTTTGTAATTTACCAATTATGAAGCAGGTACATAAGGGGCCTTATCCAAACATATCCCATACTCCTTGATAAAGGACCCCCAGGTCCGAAACGCGTAGGAGGTTCCTGTTTGTTCCCCAAGGGGGTTGCCTGTCCTCCTGCATGCACGAATAAAGAATAGCAGTTTTATCCTACACCTGGCTCCCTGGCTGTGCGCCATTCGTCTTTCTTCTACTGTGTTACTGTGCTACTGTGCTACTGTGTTACTGTGTCACTGTGCTACTGTTTTACTGTGTCACTGTGCTACTGTGTTACTGTGCTACTGTGCTACTGTGCTACTGTGTTACTGTGTCACTGTGCTACTGTTTTACTGTGTCACTGTGCTACTGTGTTACTGTGTTACTGTGTCACTGTGCTACTGTGCTACTGTGCTACTGTGCTACTGTGTTACTGTGTTACTGTGTTACTGTGTCACTGTGCTACTGTGCTACTGTGTTACTGTGCTACTGTGTTACTGTGTTACTGTGTTACTGTGCTACTGTGCTACTGTGCTACTGTGCTACTGTGCTACTGTGCTACTGTGTCACTGTGCTACTGTGTCACTGTGTCACTGTGCTACTGTGTCACTGTGTCACTGTGCTACTGTGTTACTGTGTCACTGTGCTACTGTGCTACTGTGTTACTGTGTTACTGTGTCACTGTGCTACTGTGCTACTGTGTTACTGTGCTACTGTGTTACTGTGCTACTGTGCTACTGTGCTACTGTGTTACTGTGCTACTGTGTTACTGTGTTACTGTGTTACTGTGTCACTGTGCTACTGTTTTACTGTGTCACTGTGCTACTGTGTTACTGTGCTACTGTGCTACTGTGCTACTGTGTTACTGTGTCACTGTTTTACTGTGTCACTGTGCTACTGTGTCACTGTGCTACTGTGTTACTGTGTCACTGTGCTACTGTTTTACTGTGTCACTGTGCTACTGTGCTACTGTGCTACTGTGCTACTGTGCTACTGTGTCACTGTGCTACTGTGCTACTGTGCTACTGTGCTACTGTGCTACTGTGCTACTGTGTTACTGTGTTACTGTGCTACTGTTTTACTGTGTCACTGTGCTACTGTGCTACTGTGCTACTGTGCTACTGTGCTACTGTGTCACTGTGCTACTGTGTTACTGTGCTACTATGCTAGTGTGTTACTGTGTCACTGTGCTACTGTGTTACTGTGTCACTGTGCTACTGTGCTACTGTGTTACTGTGTCACTGTGCTACTGTGTTACTGTGTCACTGTGCTACCGTGCTACCGTGCTACCGTGCTACCGTGCTACCGTGTCACTGTGTTACTGTGTTACTGTGTCACTGTGCTACTGTGCTACTGTGTTACTGTGCTACTGTGTTACTGTGTTACTGTGTCACTGTGCTACTGTGCTACTGTGCTACTGTGTCACTGTGTCACTGTGCTACTGTGTTACTGTGTCACTGTGCTACCGTGCTACTGTGCTACCGTGCTACCGTGCTACCGTGCTACAGTGTCACTGTGCTACTGTGCTACTGTGCTACCGTGCTACTGTGTCACTGTGTCACTGTGCTACCGTGCTACCGTGCTACCGTGCTACCGTGCTACCGTGCTACTGTGTCACTGTGTCACTGTGTTACTGTGCTACTGTGTCACTGTGCTACTGTGCTACTGTGTCACTGTGCTACTGTGTTACTGTGCTACTGTGCTACTGTGCTACTGTGTTACTGTGTTACTGTGTCACTGTGCTACTGTGTCACTGTGCTACTGTGTCACTGTGCTACTGTGTCACTGTGCTACTGTGCTACTGTGCTACTGTGCTACTGTGTCACTGTGCTACTGTGCTACTGTGCTACTGTGCTACTGTGTCACTGTGCTACTGTGTCACTGTGTTACTGTGCTACTGTGTCACTGTGCTACTGTGCCACTGTGTTACTGTGCTACTGTGCTACTGTGCTACTGTGCTACTGTGTTACTGTGCTACTGTGCTACTGTGTTACTGTGCTACTGTGTCACTGTGCTACTGTGTCACTGTGCTACTGTGCTACTGTGTCACTGTGCTACTGTGCTACTGTGTCACTGTGCTACTGTGCTACTGTGCTACTGTGTCACTGTGCTACTGTGCTACTGTGCTACTGTGTCACTGTGCTACTGTGTTACTGTGTCACTGTGCTACTGTGTTACTGTGCTACTGTGTTACTGTGTTACTGTGTTACTGTGCTACTGTGCTACTGTGTTACTGTGTTACTGTGTCACTGTGCTACTGTTTTACTGTGTCACTGTGCTACTGTGTTACTGTGCTACTGTGTTACTGTGTCACTGTGCTACTGTTTTACTGTGTCACTGTGCTACTGTGCTACTGTGCTACTGTGCTACTGTGTTACTGTGTCACTGTGCTACTGTGCTACTGTGCTACTGTGCTACTGTGCTACTGTGTTACTGTTTTACTGTGTTACTGTGTCACTGTGCTACTGTGCTACTGTGTTACTGTGCTACTGTGTTACTGTGCTACTGTGTCACTGTGCTACTGTGTTACTGTGTCACTGTGCTACCGTGCTACCGTGCTACCGTGCTACCGTGCTACCGTGCTACAGTGTCACTGTGCTACTGTGCTACTGTGCTACCGTGCTACCGTGTCACTGTGTTACTGTGTTACTGTGCCACTGTGCTACTGTGCTACTGTGTCACTGTGCTACTGTGTTACTGTGCTACTGTGCTACTGTGTTACTGTGCTACTGTGTTACTGTGTCACTGTGTCACTGTGCTACTGTGCTACTGTGCTACTGTGCTACTGTGCTACTGTGCTACTGTGCTACTGTGCTACTGTGTCACTGTGCTACTGTGTTACTGTGCTACTATGCTACTGTGTTACTGTGCTACTGTGTTACTGTGTTACTGTGTCACTGTGCTACTGTGCTACTGTGCTACTGTGCTGCTGTGCTACTGTGCTACTGTGTCACTGTGTCACTGTGCTACTGTGTTACTGTGTCACTGTGCTACCGTGCTACTGTGCTACCGTGCTACCGTGCTACCGTGCTACAGTGTCACTGTGCTACTGTGCTACTGTGCTACTGTGCTACTGTGCTACCGTGCTACTGTGTCACTGTGTCACTGTGTTACTGTGTCACTGTGCTACCGTGCTACCGTGCTACCGTGCTACCGTGCTACCGTGCTACCGTGCTACAGTGTCACTGTGCTACTGTGCTACTGTGCTACCGTGCTACTGTGTCACTGTGTCACTGTGTTACTGTGTTACTGTGCTACTGTGTCACTGTGCTACTGTGCTACTGTGTCACTGTGCTACTGTGTTACTGTGCTACTGTGTTACTGTTACTGTGTCACTGTGCTACTGTGTCACTGTGCTACTGTGTCACTGTGCTACTGTGTCACTGTGCTACTGTGCTACTGTGTCACTGTGCTACTGTGTTACTGTGTTACTGTGCTACTGTGTCACTGTGCTACTGTGTTACTGTGTCACTGTGCCACTGTGTTACTGTGCTACTGTGCTACTGTGCTACTGTGTTACTGTGCTACTGTGCTACTGTGTTACTGTGCTACTGTGTCACTGTGCTACTGTGTCACTGTGCTACTGTGCTACTGTGCTACTGTGCTACTGTGCTACTGTGCTACTGTGCTACTGTGCTACTGTGTCACTGTGCTACTGTGCTACTGTGCTACTGTGTCACTGTGCTACTGTGCTACTGTGTTACTGTGTTACTGTGTCACTGTGCTACTGTGCTACTGTGCTACTGTGTTACTGTGCTACTGTGTTACTGTGCTACTGTGCTACTGTGCTACTGTGTTACTGTGTTACTGTGTCACTGTGCTACTGTTTTACTGTGTCACTGTGCTACTGTGTTACTGTGCTACTGTGCTACTGTGCTACTGTGTTACTGTGTCACTGTGCTACTGTTTTACTGTGTCACTGTGCTACTGTGCTACTGTGCTACTGTGCTACTGTGCTACTGTGCTACTGTGCTACTGTGTTACTGTGTCACTGTGCTACTGTGCTACTGTGTTACTGTGCTACTGTGTTACTGTGTTACTGTGTTACTGTGTCACTGTGCTACTGTTTTACTGTGTCACTGTGCTACTGTGCTACTGTGCTACTGTGCTACTGTGCTACTGTGTCACTGTGTCACTGTGCTACTGTGTTACTGTGTCACTGTGCTACTGTGCTACCGTGCTACCGTGCTACAGTGTCACTGTGCTACTGTGCTACTGTGCTACTGTGCTACCGTGCTACCGTGCTACTGTGTCACTGTGCTACTGTGCTACCGTGCTACAGTGTCACTGTGCTACTGTGCTACTGTGCTACTGTGCTACCGTGCTACTGTGCTACTGTGTCACTGTGCTACTGTGCTACTGTGTCACTGTGCTACTGTGCTACTGTGTCACTGTGCTACTGTGTCACTGTGCTACTGTGCTACTGTGCTACTGTGTCACTGTGCTACTGTGCTACTGTGCTACTGTGCTACTGTGCTACTGTGCTACTGTGTCACTGTGCTACTGTGTTACTGTGTCACTGTGCTACTGTGTTACTGTGCTACTGTGCTACTGTGCTACTGTGTTACTGTGTCACTGTGCTACTGTTTTACTGTGTCACTGTGCTACTGTGTTACTGTGCTACTGTGCTACTGTGCTACTGTGTTACTGTGTCACTGTGCTACTGTTTTACTGTGCTACTGTGCTACTGTGTTACTGTGCTACTGTGCTACTGTGTTACTGTGTCACTGTGCTACTGTGCTACTGTGCTACTGTGCTACTGTGTTACTGTGTTACTGTGCTACTGTGTTACTGTGCTACTGTGTTACTGTGTTACTGTGTTACCGTGTTACTGTGCTACTGTGCTACTGTGCTACTGTGCTACTGTGCTACTGTGCTACTGTGTCACTGTGCTACTGTGTCACTGTGCTACTGTGTTACTGTGTCACTGTGCTACTGTGTTACTGTGTCACTGTGTCACTGTGCTACTGTGCTACTGTGTTACTGTGTTACTGTGTCACTGTGCTACTGTGCTACTGTGCTACTGTGTTACTGTGCTACTGTGTTACTGTGCTACTGTGCTACTGTGTTACTGTGTCACTGTGCTACTGTTTTACTGTGTCACTGTGCTACTGTGTTACTGTGCTACTGTGCTACTGTGCTACTGTGTTACTGTGTCACTGTTTTACTGTGTCACTGTGCTACTGTGTCACTGTGTCACTGTGCTACTGTGTCACTGTGCTACTGTTTTACTGTGTCACTGTGCTACTGTGCTACTGTGCTACTGTGCTACTGTGTCACTGTGCTACTGTGCTACTGTGCTACTGTGCTACTGTGTTACTGTGTTACTGTGTTACTGTGTTACTGTGCTACTGTGCTACTGTGCTACTGTGTTACTGTGTTACTGTGCTACTGTTTTACTGTGTCACTGTGCTACTGTGCTACTGTGCTACTGTGCTACTGTGCTACTGTGCTACTGTGTCACTGTGTCACTGTGCTACTGTGTCACTGTGCTACCGTGCTACCGTGCTACCGTGCTACCGTGCTACCGTGTCACTGTGTTACTGTGTTACTGTGCTACTGTGTTACTGTGTTACTGTGTTACTGTGTCACTGTGCTACTGTGTTACTGTGTTACTGTGTCACTGTGCTACTGTGCTACTGTGCTACTGTGTCACTGTGCTACTGTGTCACTGTGTCACTGTGTCACTGTGCTACTGTGTTACTGTGTCACTGTGCTACCGTGCTACCGTGCTACCGTGCTACCGTGCTACAGTGTCACTGTGCTACTGTGCTACCGTGCTACTGTGTCACTGTGTTACTGTGTTACTGTGCTACTGTGTCACTGTGCTACTGTGCTACTGTGTTACTGTGCTACTGTGCTACTGTGTTACTGTGTTACTGTGTCACTGTGCTACTGTGTACTGTGCTACTGTGTTACTGTGCTACTGTGCTACTGTGTTACTGTGTTACTGTGTCACTGTGCTACTGTGTCACTGTGCTACTGTGTCACTGTGCTACTGTGCTACTGTGCTACTGTGCTACTGTGTCACTGTGCTACTGTGTCACTGTGCTACTGTGCTACTGTGCTACTGTGCTACTGTGCTACTGTGTCACTGTGCTACTGTGCTACTGTGTCACTGTGCTACTGTGCTACTGTGCTACTGTGCTACTGTGCTACTGTGTTACTGTGTCACTGTGCTACTGTGTCACTGTGCTACTGTGCTACTGTGTCACTGTGCTACTGTGTCACTGTGCTACTGTGCTACTGTGCTACTGTGCTACTGTGCTACTGTGCTACTGTGTCACTGTGCTACTGTTTTACTGTGTCACTGTGCTACTGTGCTACTGTGTCACTGTGCTACTGTGCTACTGTGTCACTGTGCTACTGTGCTACTGTGTTACTGTGTTACTGTGTCACTGTGCTACTGTGCTACTGTGTTACTGTGCTACTGTGCTACTGTGTTACTGTGTCATTGTGCTACTGTGCTACTGTGCTACTGTGCTACTGTGCTACTGTGCTACTGTGTCACTGTGCTACTGTGTCACTGTGTCACTGTGCTACTGTGTTACTGTGTCACTGTGCTACTGTGTTACTGTGTCACTGTGCTACTGTGCTACTGTGTTACTGTGTCACTGTGTCACTGTGCTACTGTGCTACTGTGCTACTGTGTTACTGTGCTACTGTGTTACTGTGTTACTGTGCTACTGTGTTACTGTGTTACTGTGTTACTGTGTCACTGTGCTACTGTGTTACTGTGCTACTGTGTTACTGTGTCACTGTGCTACTGTTTTACTGTGTCACTGTGCTACTGTGCTACTGTGCTACTGTGCTACTGTGCTACTGTGTCACTGTGCTACTGTGCTACTGTGCTACTGTGCTACTGTGTTACTGTGTTACTGTGCTACTGTGTTACTGTGTTACTGTGCTACTGTTTTACTGTGTCACTGTGCTACTGTGCTACTGTGTCACTGTGTCACTGTGCTACTGTGTTACTGTGTCACTGTGCTACTGTGTTACTGTGTCACTGTGCTACTGTGCTCCTGTGTTACTGTGTCACTGTGCTACTGTGTTACTGTGTCACTGTGCTACCGTGCTACCGTGCTACCGTGCTACTGTGTTACTGTGCCACCGTGCCACCGTGCTACCGTGCTACCGTGCTACCGTGTCACTGTGTCACTGTGTCACTGTGCTACTGTGCTACTGTGTCACTGTGTCACTGTGTCACTGTGTCACTGTGTCACTGTGCTACTGTGCTACTGTGCTACTGTGTCACTGTGCTACTGTGCTACTGTGCTACTGTATCACTGTGTCACTGTGTCACTGTGCCACTGTGCCACTGTGCTACTGTGTTACTGTGTCACTGTGTTACTGTGCTACTGTGCTACTGTGCTACTGTGTTACTGTGCTACTGTGCTACTGTGCTACTGTGCCACTGTGCTACTGTGTCACTGTTTCACTGTGCTACTGTGTCACTGTGTCACTGTGCTACTGTGTCACTGTGTCACTGTGCTACTGTGCTACTGTGCTACTGTGCTACTGTGTTACTGTGTTACTGTGCTACTGTGCTACTGTGTTACTGTGCTACTGTGTTACTGTGCTACTGTGCCACTGTGTTACTGTGTTACTGTGTTACTGTGCTACTGTGCTACTGTGCTACTGTGTCACTGTGCTATTATGCTACTGTGTTACTGTGCTACTGTGCTACTGTGCTACTGTGTCACTGTGTCACTGTGCTACTGTGTCACTGTGCCACTGTGCTACTGTGCTACTGTGTCACTGTGCTACTGTGCTACTGTGTTACTGTGTTACTGTGTTACTGTGCTACTGTGTTACTGTGCTACTGTGTTACTGTGTTACTGTGTTACTGTGCTACTGTGTTACTGTGTTACTGTGCTACTGTGCTACTGTGCTACTGTGCTACTGTGCTACTGTGTTACTGTGCTACAGTGTCACTGTGCTACTGTGTCACTGTGCTACTTTGCTACTGTGTTACTGTGTCACTGTGTCACTGTGCTACTGTGCTACTGTGCTACTGTGTTACTGTGTTACTGTGCTACTGTGTTACTGTGTTACTGTGTTACTGTGTCACTGTGCTACTGTGTTACTGTGTCACTGTGCTACTGTGTTACTGTGTTACTCTGCTACTGTGTCACTGTGCTACTGTGTCACTGTGTGTTACTGTGTCACTGTGTCACTGTGTCACTGTGCTACTGTGTTACTGTGCTACTGTGCTAATGTGTTACTGTGCTACTGTGTTACTGTGTTACTGTGTCACTGTGCTACTGTTTTACTGTGTCACTGTGCTACTGTTTTACTGTGCTACTGTGCTACTGTGCTACTGTGTTACTGTGTCACTGTGCTACTGTTTTACTGTGTCACTGTGCTACTGTGCTACAGTGCTACTGTGCTACTGTGTTACTGTGTTACTGTGTCACTGTGCTACTGTGCTACTGTGCTACTGTGCTACTGTGTTACTGTGTTACTGTGTCACTGAGTTACTGTGTTACTGTGTTACTGTGTCACTGTGCTACTGTTTTACTGTGTCACTGTGCTACTGTGCTACTGTGCTACTGTGTCACTGTGTCACTGTGTTACTGTGTCACTGTGCTACTGTGTTACTGTGCTACTGTGTTACTGTGTTACTGTGTCACTGTGTTACTGTGTCACTGTGCTACCGTGCTACCGTGCTACCGTGCTACTGTGCTACCGTGCTACCGTGCTACCGTGCTACCGTGCTACCGTGTCACTGTGTCACTGTGTCACTGTGTTACTGTGTTACTGTGCTACTGTGTCACTGTGCTACTGTGCTACTGTGCTACTGTGTTACTGTGTTACTGTGTCACTGTGCTACTGTGCTACTGTGCTACTGTGCTACTGTGTCACTGTGCTACTGTGCTACTGTGCTACTGTGCTACTGTGCTACTGTGTCACTGTGCTACTGTGCTACTGTGTTACTGTGCTACTGTGTTACTGTGCTACTGTGCTACTGTGCTACTGTGATACTGTGCTACTGTGCTACTGTGCTACTGTGCTACTGTGTCACTGTGTCACTGTGTCACTGTGTTACTGTGTTACTCTGCTACTGTGCCACTGTGTCACTGTGTCACTGTGCTACTGTGTTACTCTGCTACTCTGCTACTGTGCTACTGTGCTACTGTGTCACTGTGCTACTGTGTTACTGTGTTACTCTGCTACTGTGTCACTGTGCTACTGTGTCACTGTGTGTTACTGTGTCACTGTGTCACTGTGTCACTGTGCTACTGTGTTACTGTGCTACTGTGCTAATGTGTTACTGTGCTACTGTGTTACTGTGTCACTGTGCTACTGTTTTACTGTGTCACTGTGCTACTGTTTTACTGTGCTACTGTGCTACTGTGCTACTGTGTTACTGTGTCACTGTGCTACTGTTTTACTGTGTCACTGTGCTACTGTGCTACAGTGCTACTGTGCTACTGTGTTACTGTGTTACTGTGCTACTGTGCTACTGTGCTACTGTGCTACTGTGCTACTGTGTTACTGTGTTACTGTGTTACTGTGTCACTGAGTTACTGTGTTACTGTGTTACTGTGTCACTGTGCTACTGTTTTACTGTGTCACTGTGCTACTGTGCTACTGTGCTACTGTGTCACTGTGTCACTGTGCTACTGTGTTACTGTGTCACTGTGCTACTGTGTTACTGTGCTACTGTGCTACTGTGTTACTGTGTCACTGTGCTACTGTGTTACTGTGTCACTGTGCTACCGTGCTACCGTGCTACTGTGCTACTGTGCTACCGTGCTACCGTGCTACCGTGTCACTGTGTCACTGTGTCACTGTGTTACTGTGCTACTGTGCTACTGTGCTACTGTGTCACTGTGCCACTGTGTCACTGTGTCATTGTGCTACTGTGCTACTGTGCTACTGTGCTACTGTGCTACTGTGTCACTGTGCTACTGTGCTACTGTGCTACTGTGCTACTGTGTCACTGTGCTACTGTGCTACTGTGCTACTGTGTTACTGTGCTACTGTGTTACTGTGCTACTGTGCTACTGTGCTACTGTGTTACTGTGTTACTGTGTCACTGTGCTACTGTTTTACTGTGTCACTGTGCTACTGTGTTACTGTGCTACTGTGCTACTGTGCTACTGTGTCACTGTGCTACTGTGCTACTGTGCTACTGTGCTACTGTGTTACTGTGTTACTGTGTTACTGTGTTACTGTGTCACTGTGCTACTGTGCTACTGTGTTACTGTGTTACTGTGTCACTGTGCTACTGTGCTACTGTGCTACTGTGCTACTGTGCTACTGTGTCACTGTGCTACTGTGTCACTGTGTCACTGTGCTACTGTGTCACTGTGTCACTGTGCTACTGTGTTACTGTGTCACTGTGCTACTGTGCTACTGTGTTACTGTGTCACTGTGTTATTGTGTTACTGTGTCACTGTGCTACTGTGCTACTGTGTTACTGTGCTACTGTGTTACTGTGTTACTGTGTTACAGTGTCACTGTGCTACTGTGCTACTGTGCTACTGTGCTACTGTGTCACTGTGCTACTGTGTTACTGTGTCACTGTGCTACTGTGTTACTGTGTCACTGTGCTACTGTGTTACTGTGTTACTGTGTCACTGTGAAACTGTGCTACTGTGTTACTGTGCTACTGTGTTACTGTGTTACTGTGCTACTGTGTTACTGTGTCACTGTGCTACTGTTTTACTATGTCACTGTGCTACTGTGTTACTGTGCTACTGTGCTACTGTGCTACTGTGTTACTGTGTCACTGTGCTACTGTTTTACTGTGTCACTGTGCTACTGTGCTACTGTGCTACTGTGCTACTGTGTCACTGTGCTACTGTGCTACTGTGCTACTGTGCTACTGTGCTACTGTGTTACTGTGCTACTGTGTTACTGTGTCACTGTGCTACTGTGTTACTGTGTCACTGTGCTACTGTGTTACTGTGTCACTGTGCTACTGTGCTACTGTGTTACTCTGTCACTGTGCTACTGTGTTACTGTGTCACCGTGCTACCGTGCTACCGTGCTACCGTGCTACCGTGTCACTGTGCCACTGTGCTACCGTGCTACCGTGCTACCGTGCTACCGTGTCACTGTGCTACTGTGCTACTGTGTCACTGTGTCACTGTGTTACTGTGTTACTGTGCTACTGTGCTACTGTGTCACTGTGCTACTGTGCTACTGTGTCACTGTGTCACTGTGCCACTGTGCCACTGTGCCACTGTGCTACTGTGTCACTGTGTCACTGTGTACCTGTGCTACTGTGCTACTGTGTTACTGTGCTACTGTGCTACTGTGCCACTGTGTCACTGTGTCACTGTGCTACTGTGTCACTGTGTCACTGTGCTACTGTGCTACTGTGTCACTGTGTCACTGTGTCACTGTGCTACTGTGCTACTGTGTCACTGTGCTACTGTGCTACTGTGCTACTGTGTTACTGTGCTACTGTGCTACTGTGCTATTGTGTTACTGTGCTACTGTGCCACTGTGTTACTGTGTTACTGTGTTACTGTGCTACTGTGTTACTGTGTTACTGTGTTACTGTGTTACTGTGCTACTGTGCTACTGTGTCACTGTGCTACTGTGTTACTGTGCTACTGTGCTACTGTGCTACTGTGCTACTGTGTCACTGTGCTACTGTGCTACTGTGTCACTGTGTCACTGTGCCACTTTTCCACTGTGCTACTGTGTCACTGTGTACCTGTGCTACTGTGCTACTGTGCTACTGTGCTACTGTGCCACTGTGTCACTGTGTCACTGTGCTACTGTGTCACTGTGTCACTGTGCTACTGTGTCACTGTGTCACTGTGTCACTGTGCTACTGTGCTACTGTGTCACTGTGCTACTGTGCTACTGTGTTACTGTGTTACTGTGCTACTGTGCTACTGTGTTACTGTGCTACTGTGCTATTGTGTTACTGTGCTACTGTGCCACTGTGTTACTGTGTTACTGTGCTACTGTGTTACTGTGTTACTGTGTTACTGTGCTACTGTGCTACTGTGCTACTGTGTCACTGTGCTACTGTGTTACTGTGCTACTGTGCTACTGTGTCACTGTGCTACTGTGTCACTGTGTCACTGTGCTACTGTGCTACTGTGTCACTGTGCTACTGTGCTACTGTGCTACTGTGTTACTGTGTCACTGTGCTACTGTGCTACTGTGTTACTGTGCTACTGTGTTACTGTGTTACTGTGCTACTGTGCTACTGTGTTACTGTGTTACTGTGTCACTGTGCTACTGTGTCACTGTGCTACTTTGCTACTGTGTTACTGTGTTACTGTGTCACTGTGCCACTGTGCCACTGTGTTACTGTGTCACTGTGCCACTGTGCTACTGTGTCACTGTGCTACTGTGTCACTGTGTTACTGTGTTACTGTGTCACTGTGCTACTGTGTTACTGTGTTACTGTGTCACTGTGCTACTGTGTCACTGTGTTACTGTGATACTGTGCTACTGTGCTACTGTGCTACTGTGTCACTGTGTCACTGTGTTACTGTGTTACTCTGCTACTGTGCTACTGTGTTACTCTGCTACTGTGCTACTGTGCTACTGTGCTACTGTGTCACTGTGCTACTGTGTTACTGTGTTACTCTGCTACTGTGTCACTGTGCTACTGTGTCACTGTGTGTTACTGTGTCACTGTGTCACTGTGTCACTGTGCTACTGTGTTACTGTGCTACTGTGCTAATGTGTTACTGTGCTACTGTGTTACTGTGTTACTGTGTTACTGTGTCACTGTGCTACTGTTTTACTGTGTCACTGTGCTACTGTTTTACTGTGCTACTGTGCTACTGTGCTACTGTGTTACTGTGTCACTGTGCTACTGTTTTACTGTGCTACTGTGCTACTGTGCTACTGTGCTACTGTGCTACTGTGTTACTGTGTTACTGTGCTACTGTGTTACTGTGTCACTGTGCTACTGTTTTACTGTGTCACTGTGCTACTGTGCTACTGTGCTACTGTGCTACTGTGTCACTGTGTCACTGTGCTACTGTGTTACTGTGCTACTGTGCTAATGTGTTACTGTGCTACTGTGTTACTGTGTTACTGTGTTACTGTGTCACTGTGCTACTGTTTTACTGTGTCACTGTGCTACTGTTTTACTGTGCTACTGTGCTACTGTGTTACTGTGCTACTGTGCTACTGTGTTACTGTGTTACTGTGCTACTGTGCTACTGTGTCACTGTGCTACTGTTTTACTGTGTCACTGTGCTACTGTGCTACTGTGCTACTGTGTCACTGTGTCACTGTGCTACTGTGTTACTGTGTCACTGTGCTACTGTGTTACTGTGCTACTGTGCTACTGTGTTACTGTGTCACTGTGCTACTGTGTTACTGTGTCACTGTGCTACCGTGCTACCGTGCTACCGTGCTACCGTGCTACCGTGCTACCGTGTCACTGTGTCACTGTGTCACTGTGTTACTGTGTTACTGTGCTACTGTGTCACTGTGTCACTGTGTTACTGTGCTACTGTGTTACTGTGTTACTGTGCTACTGTGCTACTGTGCTACTGTGTCACTGTGCTACTGTGCTACTGTGTTACTGTGTTACTGTGCTACTGTGCTACTGTGTCACTGTGCTACTGTGTCACTGTGTCACTGTGCTACTGTGCTACTGTGTCACTGTGCTACTGTGCTACTGTGCTACTGTGCTACTGTGTTACTGTGCTACTGTGTTACTGTGCCACTGTGTTACTGTGCCACTGTGTTACTGTGTTACTGTGCTACTGTGGTACTGTGCTACTGTGCTACTGTGCTACTGTGCTACTGTGTTACTGTGTTACTGTGCTACTGTGCTACTGTGTCACTGTGCTACTTTGCTACTGTGTTACTGTGTTACTGTGTCACTGTGCCACTGTGCTACTGTGTCACTGTGCTACTGTGCTACTGTGTCACTGTGTCACTGTGTCACTGTGTCACTGTGCTACTGTGCTACTGTGTTACTGTGTTACTGTGTTACTGTGCTACGTGCCACTGTGTCACTGTGCCACTGTGTCACTGTGCTACTGTGCTACTGTGCTACTGTGCTACTGTGCTACTGTGTCACTGTGTTACTGTGTTACTGTTCTACTGTGCTACTGTGTCACTGTGCTACTGTGTCACTGTGTCACTGTGTTACTGTGTCACTGTTCTACTGTGTTACTGTGCTACTGTGTCTCTGTGCTACTGTGCTACTGTGTCACTGTGTTACTGTGCTACTGTGCTACTGTGCTACTGTGTCACTGTGTCACTGTGTTACTGTGTTACTCTGCTACTGTGCCACTGTGTCACTGTGCTACTGTGTTACTCTGCTACTGTGCTACTGTGCTACTGTGTCACTGTGCTACTGTGTTACTGTGTTACTCTGCTACTGTGTCACTGTGCTACTGTGTTACTGTGTCACTGTGTCACTGTGTCACTGTGTCACTGTGCCACTGTGCTACTGTGCCACTGTGCTACTGTGTTACTGTGTTACTCTGCTACTGTGTTACTCTGCTACTGTGTCAATTTCATGTTTTTAAAAGCCAGAACACTAAAATGCGTTTTTCTGCACTCGCCGCGCTCACATCTTAGTGCGGGAATGCTGGAATTCATCCCGCGGTTACAAATCGGGATTCCGATATACATAACGCGTGACGTGTCCGAATAACGGCCGCTGCATCAGTATGTTTCTCAGACATGATGGACTTAATGAGTGTGAGTAACACAGGGGAATGGATGATACATTGCTCAATAAATCCTCCAATGTGACTCTCTGAGAGGACGGGACAGGAATATAACATCTCCCATGTAAGATTTCCCTGCTGTTCTATAAAGAAAGCCCCCACCTGCAGAAAGTAACTGGACCCTGGGCACCTCTGGGTGAGACAGGCTGGTACTCCAAGCCTTAACCCAGTCACATACTGTCGGTTCCTTCTCAATATAGTTAGAAGTGGGGTCACACAATTAACTACTACACAATTAATTAGCTATGCACCACCCCGACTCTTGCGTTCTGCTCAAGGATGTCTTCTTTCTACCCCCTTTTTATCTAAAGCCCTCTCCCGCCTTAAACCTTTCTCACTGACTGCCCCACACCTCTGGAATGCCCTTCCCCTCAGTACCCGACTAGCACCCTCTCTATCCACCTTTAAGACCCACCTTAAGACACACTTGCTTAAAGAAGCATATGAATAGCACTGTGGATATTCTGAACACATGATACATAAAGCTTGGCCCCCTGCAGACGCACTTACCAGAACTCCCTCCTACTGTCTCTGTACGTTCTCCCTACCTACCAATTAGATTGTAAGCTCCTCGGGGCAGGGACTCCTCTTCCTTAATGTTACTTTTATGTCTAAAGCACTTATTCCCATGATCTGTTATTTATATTATCTGTTATTTATATGATTGCCACATGTATTACTACTGTGAAGCGCTATGTACATTAACGGCGCTATATAAATAAAAACATACAATACAATACAACCAAAACTGGATTCCATTCAAGTGAAACAAACATGAAACATACATGAAACATACATGAAACATACATGAAACATACATGAATAGGAGCCAGGCATGTTTTACGGTTTTTCCAGCAACATTCAAGGCTGGTTTGGACCATAAAAATTCAGGAACATTACCCCCAAGCTGCCATTTTCCCTCTGCCACCATTTCTGCGAATGTCATAACGTCCACCCGCAAATGTGTAACCCGTCAATTTCAAATATTTCGATATTTGATTCACCCAGCAGTTGCAGACCCTGAAATATGGGGTGTTCGAGGGTGTCCCGTGCTAAATATATCCCCTCAAACAACATGTGGAAAGACAGCTGTGCCCTCGAATGTCTGCGGAAAAAGTGCAGAGAAATAAACGGGACAGGTTTTATTTTACCTTTCTCTGTTTTCCAGATGATATATTCTGTGTAATCCCTGCCAGTTTTCTCAGATCCGATTTATAATTTTGCTCTCTGGACAAAATGCCCCTAAAGTCTGGGCTATTGTAATCCCTGGAATATTAGTCTTTGCACCATAAACTACAGCATTACCTGACATTGCACAGCATTGCACAGCATTGCACAGCGTTACACAGCATTGCACAGCATTGCACAGCATTACCTGACATTGCACAGCATTGCACAGTGTTGCATTGCACAGCGTTATACAGCATTGCACAGCGTTGCACAGCGTTGCACAGCGTTGCACAGCGTTGCACAGCATTGCACAGCATTGCACAGCATTGCACAGTGTTGCACAGCATTACCTGACATTGCACAGCATTGCACAGTGTTGCACAGCGTTGCACAGCGTTGCACAGCGTTGCACAGCGTTGCACAGCATTGCACAGCATTGCACAGCATTGCACAGTGTTGCACAGCATTACCTGACATTGCACAGCATTGCACAGTGTTGCACAGCATTGCACAGCATTGCACAGCATTGCACAGCATTATACAGCATTATACAGCAAGTTAACACCGGTGTAAAACAATAGGAGAAAATACAGCTCTGTAACAGCTGGACACGGGGAATTTGCCCAAATCAGTTTCCTGGATTTTCTTGCATTTTACCCCCAAAATGATTCTCGCAGTGTACAATCCACAATTGGATTCGGTTGGTTTTAATCCACGCGGATTCATCAAAAGCCGCCATTGGATACAATCTGTTGATGGATTTGTAGAATCCAATCAGTGGATTAAGCATCTCGTTAGCAGATTCTTAAAAATCCACCAACCGGCTGCGGAATCCGCAGAGAGTATTAATAACAATAAAAAATCTGCAAAACGGAATCTCCCTTTTTGAGATTGATCCGCTGAAATCCACGGACCAAAGGAACCGGACGATCCACTGCAGATTCAAAGGAACCGGGAGATCCACTGCAGATCCAAAGGAACCAGACGATCCACTGCGGATTCAAAGGAACCGGGAGATCCACTGCAGATCCAAAGGAACCGGGAGATCTGCGGTGGATTCAAAGGAACCGGGAGATCCACTGCGGATCCAAAGGAACCGGGAGATCCACTGCGGATCCCAAGGAACCGGGAGATCCACTGCGGATCCAAAGGAACCGGGAGATCCACTGCGGATCCAAAGGAACCGGCAGATGCGCTGCGGACCTAAAGGAGGGGGGTTGTATTTGGCCGGGGGAGGGGAGGGGGGAGAGGGGCAGGAGGGGTGGGGTAGGAGGGATAGGGGGGGCTAGAACTTCTACATATTCTACAAGTCCTGCAGAAATCTGATTTGCCATTTGCACATGAAGCACATCCTCAGGATGCAGCAGAACGGGGAGGAATGTTTGGGTGTGATGTTTCAGAGGGATTACCTGAGTGAAATACAAAGTGTTTCCTCCCCGGTATGAGGAGAATGTCAGGCCGCAGTTATTACTAATCCTGATCACTTCCCACTGGGCCAGTTTAGATATAAACCGGACTCGGAAGGACGAGCTGCAGGAAGCACAGATCACGCTGCTTACAAATTGGTAACTGAAATGATCTTCGCTTCATGTTCCTGGATGAAGGTGAGAAAAGGCAGAAGATGAAATAAAGCTGCAGCCTCCTGCCAGGAACATGATAGGATAAAAGTGACCCATTAAAGCTCTTATCTTTCTCCATGCATCACCTGCCAAAGCACTCACCCACACAACGGCTAAATGTGCAGCACACGTCTCTGAGCAATGTTTCTCAGCAGGAGGGGCACTGACATGTCACATTCAGACACAGAGGAAACACTGACCTTGTGAGCTTGCAATCTGAGTAGTGTGCTGGGATGAGCGGTGTTCTCTATCGGTATAAGGGAAGAAAGTAGGATAAACTAATTACAGAAAGATACATTGGATGTAGAAAGTTTGTAGGCTGCCGGTAAAGGGATTAAGGCCACAGATTACAGCTGAAGAATCCCAAATCATTATGAAATGGATGCACTGTGACACTAACGTATTTAGGCAAATCCCCCTCTCTGTACATGCAGCGCAGGGACCAGGGCTGTATAACAGGGGTTACACCTCCTACTGGGTTAAGTGCTCCTCGTAGAATGAAACAAAGACACCATCTTTACTTCATTGGGAAACATTTACACACCTGTTAGTAGAAGATCTGCATCAATATGTCATACAATTTATACAAAGTATTAATATTTTCTAAATAAAATCAGATGGAAGCAGACATATAACAAATACCCACGGGGTGGTCGCCTTATTCAATCTGTACCTTCAGGGGCATGAATTGGGACTAAGATTTCTGCTCATTTAGGTTCTGTGTCTGATAAGAATAAATACACATGGGATCTGACTTTTGCATGAAAGTTTGGGTTGAATGGCTGTTTTTTGGTTTGTAGCCGCAGACAGAAGGACCTGGTGCTGTTTGATGAAGGTGTTTCGGGATTATTGGTATAAAATTCCCAAACACGGTTATCTCCTTCCCTTTCTCTGAAACTATTACCTGGAAAATGACGAGTAGTATAAAGTAGATAACTGATCTACTGCAGTGCCTCAGCACTTCACTCCCTGACAGTGACACCAAACTGCACGGGAGAAAGGATGACACGAGGAGATGGACAGCCCCCAATATACAAAACCCGGGGGGCGGGGGGGGTAGCTCTGTGTCAGAATCATACAATAAAAGCTTACATGGCCATTAAGGGAATAATTTGGTAATTTGGGATTATCATCCCAATCCAAACACAACATTTATAACAAACCATAGGTGACAATTCCCAGGGTCTCGCACATAAAGGCTCTTATTCCGTTTCCTCGGAGCCGCTTCCCTGCGCTGGAGAAGAGATTCGCACCATTGGGGAGAAACACTTTCCCTGCAGGAATATTCCATAATAGCAAAGCAGCAAAGTCCCATAGAAAAGGCATAAAAGGGAGCAGCTCTGTGACTGTGTGTGTCAGGTGCCGATCCCCCCCATTTACTGCTGGAACTTCCCACTTTGCTCTGCTCCTGGAGGCGCTGCCCTTTTTAGTTTGAATTTAATGTACTTTGTGCAATAAAAGGTTTCACCGAGTTTGTAATATCTTCAGGGCAGACACTTGCTTCTTCCTATATATTCTTTAATATCCATTAACATTTATATCCTTGTGACTTTTATAATGTGAAATGCTTTATGAGGTTAATGTTCACCTTAATTGTAACCGGAAATGTTTCTTTTTCTACTTATCAGAAATAGAAAAATGTTCTCTGTCCAGTTTATCCCTCCAGTAGGTGCCCCGCGCTTCGTGACCTTTATACTGTATATGGGGCAGAGACCCTGCATAAGACCCCAGCCCCCATAAGGACTGCGGCAGATGGACTGCAAGCGCCAGGGCAAATGGGCCCCCATTGGGGGATCACAAGCAGGATGTTGCCCAGTGGAGACTGCCTCTGGGGGATCACTTGACCAGTGGGGAGAGTGAAGAGGGTAGGATATAGGAGTTATAGGGGGTCCTGGTGTACGAGTTGGCTGAGACAATAGGTGTTAGGGTGGGTTAAAGAGGCTTAAGGGTAGGTGAGCAGCACTGTGCAGGTAGCTCACCTTGTTCCAGTATTGCCCCTGCTGCCCTTCTCTCCAGCCAATTCCCGTAGGCCATCACTGCCTCCAGGCAACATGTCACCAGCCGCTGCTCGCTCCTCACACTGGCACAGGCTGAAGTGAAGGCTTCACAGGAGCGCCACAGGGCAACGTGCGCTGCACATCACCGGCAGGCAACGTGGTACCACTCTACCGAGATACATATGGAACAAAGGAATACATCTTCCATGGAAGGGCTGGACAGAGGCAAATGGGTGCACTTATCAAAAAGAGGTCTGGACATATTCAGCATCAACTGTACAAGAGGCCTTGGCATACGTCAGGTTTTAGTCCCATTTCTAAGGCCTTAATAATAGTACCTTATGGTGGCAGCACTTACAGGCCGCAGCTATGAAGACCTACACTTGGGTAAAAGTTTGGCGGGCAAATGGCACCAGCCCAACTGCCGGGCCTGCTTAGCCACAAGAAGAAGAATGGTGGGTGCTAGGTGCCAGCTGTACGGCCAGGCCTGCTCAGCCACAAGAAGAATGGTGGGTGCTAGGTGCCAGCTGTACGGCCGGGCCTGCTCAGCCACAAGAAGAATGGTGGGTGCTAGGCGCCAGCTGTACGGCCGGGCCTGCTCAGCCACATGAAGAAGAATGGTGGGTGCTAGGCGCCAGCTGTACGGCCGGGAATGCTCAGCCACAAGAAGAATGGTGGGTGCTAGGCGCCAGCTGTACGGCCAGGCCTGCTCAGCCACAAGAAGAATGGTGGGTGCTAGGCGCCAGCTGTACGGCCGGGCCTGCTCAGCCACAAGAAGAATGGTGGGTGCTAGGCGCCAGCTGTACGGCCAGGCCTGCTCAGCCACAAGAAGAATGGTGGGTGCTAGGCGCCAGCTGTACGGCCGGGCCTGCTCAGCCACAAGAAGAATGGTGGGTGCTAGGCGCCAGCTGTACGGCCAGGCCTGCTCAGCCACAAGAAGAATGGTGGGTGCTAGGCGCCAGCTGTACGGCCGGGCCTGCTCAGCCACAAGAAGAATGGTGGGTGCTAGGCGCCAGCAGTACGGCCGGGCATGCTCAGCCACATGAAGAAGAATGGTGGGTGCTAGGCGCCAGCTGTACGGCCGGGCGTGCTCAGCCACAAGAAGAAGAATGGTGGGTGCTAGGCGCCAGCTGTACGGCCGGGCCTGCTCAGCCACAAGAAGAAGAATGGTGGGTGCTAGGCGCCAGCTGTACGTCCGGGCCTGCTCAGCCACAAGAAGAATGGTGGGTGCTAGGCGCCAGCTGTACGGCCGGGCCTGCTCAGCCACAAGAAGGAGAATGGTGGGTGCTAGGCGCCAGCTGTACGGCCGGGCCTGCTCAGCCACAAGAAGAATGGTGGGTGCTAGGCGCCAGCTGTACGGCCAGGCCTGCTCAGCCACAAGAAGAATGGTGGGTGCTAGGCGCCAGCTGTACGGCCAGGCCTGCTCAGAAACAAGAAGAAGAATGGTGGGTGCTAGGCGCCAGCTGTACGGCCGGGCCTGCTCAGCCACAAGAAGAATGGTGGGTGCTAGGCGCCCGCTGTACGGTTCAGTGTGGCAGCTGCAGCAGAAGGGCAGTTGTCCCAGTTAATGCCTCTGTGGCTGGGTCTCCAATGCATGGGCTGACCGGTAGTTTTGTTTACACTTTGATTAATAACGCTGTGACCTATTTTATTCCCACTAATATAGTGTCAGACTCTTTTGGGGGGGGGGCTTCAGGGGTCGAGGTCTAGGCAGCAAAGGGAAAGTTGAGGCCAGAGTCCCATAAGTGCTGAGGTTTACAGCCTGCAAGCACCAGAGCCAATATGCCCCCGGGGGATGCCACAGGCAGGAGATTGCCCTTTGGGTACTGCCTTGGAGGGACCATTTAACCCACAGCAGGGAGGAGGGGAGTGGTAGGGGTCCTAGGCTATGTGTGTCTAGGCCAGGTGTCCTCGGGCACATAACTGGCTAGCAGCCAGGGAAATATCAAGGGAGGGTTACGGGATTTGAAGGCAGCAGAGTTTTTTGGGCAAGCAACATAACCCACCCATCCTTATAGAACAATTGTATTTTTTAGGTTGTTGTATGCATTTTGTTTATTTCAAAGTCTGTTGAGTTGCTGGGAAAATTGTAACAGTGGGTGGAACTGCCAGGCTAGCAGGGGTACATTCCAACGGGGAAACGATTGGGGGGCAAAAGGTGCCAGCTGTACGGCCGGGCCTGCGCAGACACAAGAAGAATGGTGGGTGGAAGTTGAACCCAGTTAGGCAACTATTTGGCAAATAATTAATAGGGTACCAAGGATGGAGATAAACAGATGATCCAAGCTGCAGCCCCGCTCCCTTCTTCACTCACACTGCTCTGTACAAGTATCCCTCCTCTTTACTTAATACATCTCTGCTGTTTAGTCCTGTCTGAAAGCATTCCCTCCCTTACACACTATCTCTGCTATCCCCCAACCTGCCCATCTCTGCTAAACACACATCTTCTGCAGAAAAGAACTCGCACTAATGGTAGCAACCCCCTCACAAGCCTTATTTACTCAGTATGTTGTGTTCTCTCCATCGTCCTTTACTGAAACACATGAATTCCTCCTACAGTCGCCTCTCTCTGATTACACACACAAACACACACACACACACACACACACACACACACACACACACACACACACACACACACACACACACACACACACACACACACACACACACACACACACACACTGCTATACCACAGTATACGCACTAACATAATATCCAATTGTTTTTGTTCTTCTCCCACTACACTGCTTAGATTGAAAGCTCTTCAGCCTAGTATTTTTCCTGTAGTGTCTCATTCAATCAATGTGTATCTCCCTTTATTCAGTGCTGAGAACATGTTCAGAACTATGTATGAATACATACAATTACAAATCCCTTCTTTCAGTTCTTGTTTAACCCCTGCCTTGGCAGAGGGAGAAATATTGCACTGCTGTCAAGCCCTGATAGGGTTAAATGCTGCCAGTATGTGATCACAACCTGGACACGTTCCCACGTACACAGACGGCACAGCATTGGATTAAGTCTCATCTTGTTATGTTCCATTAACTTGCTCCGTATGTCAATGTCACAAGCATTTGCTACAATGAAAATCCTCTAAAAGCAAGAAAACGAAATTATCAAAGTGCTATTCAAATCCTGCGTCCTGTTCCTCATCCTGCCCCTTCTGTGTCTTTCTGTGCTCAGCACTTTCTTAAAAGCTTTGCAAATAGGCACCGCACAAATGGCTTTGTGTGTTTGTCTCTCGCTGTTTGTATTTAAAAAGATCCAGAGTTGCTTTGTGTGATTTCCTGCTCCTGTTTCTTTGCAGAATCAGTGAGTAGACTCAGTTTCTGAGCCTGAATGCTTGAAACCAGATATCAATGTGTCCCCTTGCAGGGGTTATTGTCTGAATAAGAGCTGAGCTGTGCTCACAAATCCACATTCACTCAATAGAAAAAAACAGTTGCACGAGATTCTGGCCCTGCGGGAAATGGTTATTGATCTTTAAAGTTAAAACCACAAAGGGGAAAACACACTGACATGCACACAGTTAGCAGGCGGGCTGTATATAGATATTTACAACAGGAGATTGATTATAGGTAGATATTGGTTAATGCTTACATGCGTGTAGTATGTATGTATGTATGTATGTATGTATGGAAATAACGTGGTACAAGGGCCCATATCAGGGAGGCAGCTAAACAATTGGGGAATAGGAGGAGGATTAGGGGAGGATAGGAAAAAGTGGAGGATGGGGAAACGGGCAGGATGGGGAATAGGGGAGGATGGGGAATAGGGGAGGGCGGGGAATCGGGGAGGATGGGGAATAGGGGAGGATGGGGAATAGGGGAGGGTGGGGAATAGGGGAGGGTGGGGAATAGGGGAGGATGGAGAATAGTGGAGGATGGAGAATATGGGAGGATGGGGAATAGGGGAGGATGAGGAATAGGGGAGGATGGGGAATAGGGGAGGGTGGGGAATAGGGGAGGATGGAGAATAGGGGAGGATGGAAAATAGGAGAGGGAATAGGGGAGGATGGAGAAAAGGGGAGAATGGAGAATAAGGGAGGATGGGGAATAGGGGAGGATGGGGAATAGGGGAGGAGGGGGAATAGGAGAGGATGGGGAATAGGGGAGGAGGGGGGATAGGGGAGGAGGGGGAATAGGGGAGGATGAGGAATAGGGGAGGGTGGGGAATAGGGGAGGGTGGGTAATAGGGGAGGATGGGGAATAGGGGAGGGTGGGGAATAGGGGAGGATGGGGAATAGGGGAGGGTGGGGAATAGGGGAGGGTGGGGAATAGGGGAGGATGGGGAATAGGGGAGGGTTGAAAATAGGGGAGGGTGGGGAATAGGGGAGGATGGGTAATAGGGGAGGGTGGGGAATAGGGGAGGATGGGAATAGGGGAGGATGGGGAATAGGGTAGGATGGGGAATAAGAGAGGATGAGGAATAGGGGAGGATGGGGAATAGGGGAGGGTGGGGAATAGGGGAGGATGGGGAATATGGGAGGGTGGGGAATAGGGGAGGATGGGGAATAGGGGAGGGTGGGGAATAGGGGAGGATGGGGAATAGGGGAGGATGGGGAATAGGGGAGGATGGGGAATAGGGGAGGGTGTGGAATATGGGAGGATGGGGAATATGGGAGGGTGGGGAATAGGGGAGGGTGGGGAATAGGGGAGGATGGGGAATAGGGGAGGGTGGGGAATAGGGGAGGATGGGTGTAACAGGGGAGTAATCCCTGTTAAAGTAATGTGCCTTTAATCTAGCAGTGTGGTGGTTAACTGCTGGTAGTCAATTAATAAACACCACCTGCCTGATTTAGATTGCTTACAAAAGCCTGTCTGTTGAGACAGGCAGTGACTCCTTAGCTCACTTGTGAGCTGACCTTTGGAGACAGAGCAGGGGTTCTTGAGTCTCCCAGGAGAGACTGACCAAGAGAACACAGATCTCTGGAGTTGACCATGTCTTGAGCTCTGCCAGAAGACACAGCAGAGCTGATTTCAAGACACAGGGGAAAACTACTAAACCTGAAGCTGACACACCCTGAAGGAAGGGAGCTGAACCAGGAACTGAGAAGATTTTCCCTCCAAGAAACAGATAAGACTTTCATTCTTAAGAGACTTCTTATATCTGCTTATTTCATGCTATGTGTTTGGGGCTGGGAGAAATGCTTGACTAAGGGAGATGTGAATTAATTGCATAGTGTTTCACTAGAAATACTCCCAAGTGAATAGAAGCGTTGTTTCCCCCCCCCCCCCTGTGTTTGGATGGATTTGGATGGGAATAGGGGAGGATGGGGAATAGGGGCGGATGGGGAATAGGGGAGGGTGGGGAATAGGGGAGGGTGGGAATAGGGGCAGATGGGGAATAGGGGAGGATGGGGAATAGGGGAAGATTGGGAATAGGGGAGGGTGGAAAATATGGGAGGGTGGGCAATAGGGGAGGGTGGAGAATAGGGGAGGGTGGGGAATAGGGAGGGTGGAGAATAGGGGAGGGTGGGGAATAGGGGAGGGTGGGGAATAGGGGAGGGTGGGGAATAGGGGCAGATGGGTAATAGGGGAGGATGGAATAGGGGGGATGGGAATAGGGAGGATGGGGAATAGGGGAGGATGGGGAATAGGGGAGGGTGGGGAATATGGGAGGATGGGGAATAAGGGAGGATGGGAATAAGGAGATGGAATAAGGGAGGATGGGGAATAGGGGAGGGTGGGGAATAGGGGAGGGTGGGGAATAGGGGAGGATGGGGATTAGGGGAGGGTGGAAAATAGGGGAGGGTGGGGAATAGGGGTGGGTGGGGTATAAGGTAGGGTGGGGAATAGGGGAGGATGGGGAATAGGGGAGGATGGGGGTATAGGGGAGGATGGGGAATAGGGGAGGATGGGGTATAGGGGAGGATAGGGAATAGGGGAGGGTGGGGAATAGGGAAGGATGGGGAATAGGGGAGGATGGGGAATAGGGGAGGGTGGAGAATAGGGGAGGATGGGGAATAGGGGAGGATGGGGAATAGGGGATGGTTGAAAATAGGGGAGGCTGGGGAATAGGGGAGGATGGGGAATAGGGGATGGTTGAAAATAGGGGAGGCTGGGGAATAGGGAGGATGGGGAATAGGGGAGTGTGGGGAATAGGGGAGGATGGGGAATAGGGAAGGGTGGGGAATAGGGGAGGGATGGAGGAATAGGGAGAGGATGGGGAATAGGGTAGGATGGGGAATAAGAGAGGATGAGGAATAGGGGAGGATGGAGAAAAGGGAGGGTGGGGGAATATGGAGGGTGGGGAATAGGGAGGATGGGGAATAGGGGTGGGTGGGGAATGAGAGAGGATGGGCAATAGGGAGGATGGGGAATAAGGGAGGGGTGGGGAATAGGGAGGGGTGGGGAATATGAGAGGGATGGGGAATAGGGTAGGGTGGAAAATAGGGAGTGTGGGGAATAGGGGAGGATGGAGAATAGAGGAGTGTGGGATAGGGAGGGTGGGTGAATAGGTGCGAATGGGAATAGGGGAGGATGGGGAATAGGGAGGGTGGGGAATAGGGAGGATGGGGAATAGGGGAGGATGGGGTATAGGGAGGATGGGGAGTAAGGGATGATGGGGAATAGGGGAGGGTGGAATAGGGGAGGGTGGGGAATAGGGGAGGATGTTGAATAGGGGAGGGTGGGGAATAGGGGAGGGTGGGGAATGGGGAGAGGGTGGGAATAGGGGGAGGGTGGGAATGGGGGAGGGTGGGGAATAGGGGCGGATTGGGGAATAGGTGAGGATGGGGAATAGGGAGGGTGGGAATAGGGAGGATGGGGAATTAGGGAGGGTGGGGAATAGGGGAAGGTGGGGAATAGGGGAAGATTTGGAATAGGGGAGTGTGGGGAATAGGGAGGATGGGGAATAGGGGAGGTGGGGATAGGGGAGGATGGGGAATAGGGGAGGGAGGGGGAATAGGGGAGGAGGGGAATAGGGGAGGATGGGGAATAGGGGAGTGTGGAAAATAGGGGAGTGTGAAAATAGGGGGAGGGGTGGGGAATAGGGGAGTGTGGGGAATAGGGGAGGATGGGGAATAGGGAGGATGGGGAATAGGGAAGTGTGGGGAATAGGGGAGGATGGAATAGGGGAGGGTGGGGAATATGGGAGGGTGGGGAATAGGGGAGGGTGGGGAATAGGCGACGAAAGAGAATAGGGGAGGGTGGGGAATAGGGGAGGGTGGGGAATAGGGGAGGGTGGGGAATAGGGGAGGTGGGGAATAGGCAGATGGGGAATAGGGGTGGGTGGGGAATAGGGGGAGGGATGGGATATATGGAGGATAGGGAATAGGGGATGGTGGGGAATAGGGGAGGATGGGGAATAGGGGAGGATGGGAATAAGGGAGGGTGGGGAATAGGGGAGGTTGGGGAATAGGGGAGGTTGGGGAATAGGGGCGGATGGGGAATAGGGGAGGATGAGGAATAGGGGAGTGTGGAAAATAGGAGAGTGTGGAAAATAGGGGAGGGTGGGGAATAAGTGAGTGTGGGGAATAGGGGAGGATGGGGAATAGGGGAGGATGGGGAATAGGGGAGTGTGGGGAATAGGGGAGGATGGGGAATAGGGGAGGGTGGGGAATAGGGGAGGATGGGGAATAGGGGAGGGTGGGGAATAGGGGAGGATGGGGAATAGGGGTGGGTGGGGAAAAGGGGAGGATGGGGAATAGGGGAGGATGGGGAATAGGGGAGGATGGGGAATAGGGGAGGGTGGGGAATAGGGGAGGATGGGGAATATGGGAGGGTGGGGAATAGGGGAGGATGGGGAATAGGGGAGGGTGGGGAATAGGGGAGGATGGGTGTAACAGGGGAGTAATCCCTGTTCAAGTAATGTGCCTTTAATCTAGCAGTGTGGTGGTTAACTGCTGGTAGTCAATTAATAAACACCACCTGCCTGATTTAGATTGCTTACAAAAGCCTGTATCTTGAGACAGGCAATGACTCCTTAGCTCACTTGTGAGCTGGCCTTTGGAGACAGAGCAGGGGTTCTTGAGTCTCCCAGGAGAGACTGACCAAGAGAACACAGATCTCTGGAGCTGACCATGTCTTGAGCTCTACCAGAAGACACAGCAGAGCTGATTTCAAGACACAGGGAAAACTACTAAACCTGAAGCTGACACACCCTGAGGGAAGGGAGCTGAACCAGGAACTGAGAAGATTTTCCCTCCAAGAAACAGATAAGACTTTCATTCTTAAGAGACTTCTTATATCTGCTTATTTCATGCTATGTGTTTGGGGCTGGGAGAAATGCTTGACTAAGGGAGATGTGAATTAATTGCATAGTGTTTCACTAGAAATACTCCCAAGTGAATAGAAGCGTTGTTTTCCCCCCCCCCCCCCCTGTGTTTGGATGGATTTCCTGATGAAAAGGAAAAGGCACAATAAAGCCTTATTATAATTTCACCTTATAAAAGTCTCCAATTGTGTACCTCTGTGAACGTCCGTCTACAATGGGGAATAGGGGAGGATGGGGAATAGGGGAGGATGGGGAATAGGGGCGGATTGGGAATAGGGGAGGATGGGGAATAGGGGAGGGTGGGGAATAGGGGAGGGTGGGGAATAGGGGCGGATGGGGAATAGGGGAGGATGGGGAATAGGGGCGGATGGGGAATAGGGGAGGATGGGGAATAGGGGAGGGTGGGGAATAGGGGAGGGTGGGGAATAGGGGAGGATGGGGAATAGGGGAGGATGGAAAATAGGGGAGGATGGGGAATAGTGGAGGATAGAGAATAGGGGAGAATGGAGAATAAGGGAGGATGGGGAATAGGGGAGGATGGGGAATAGGGGAGGATGGGGAATAGGGGAGGATGGGGAATAGGGGAGGAGGGGGGATAGGGGAGGAGGGGGAATAGGAGAGGATGGGGAATAGGTGAGGAGGGGGGATTGTGGAGGAGGGGGAATAGGGGAGGATGAGGAATAGGGGAGGGTGGGGAATAGGGGAGGATGGAGTATAGGGGAGGATGGGGAATAGGGGAGGGTGGGGAATAGGGGAGGCTGGGGAATAGGGGAGGGTGGGGAATAAGAGAGGATGGGGAATAAGGGAGGATGGGGAATAGGGGAGGATGGGGAATAGGGGAGGATGGGGAATAAGGGAGGGTGGGGAATAGGGGAGGGTGGGGAATAAGAGAGGATGAGGAAAAAGGGAGGATGGGGAATAGGGGAGGATGGGGAATAGGGGAGGATGGGGAATAGGGGAGGATGGGGAATAGGGGCGGATGGGCAATAGGGGAGGATGGGCAATAGGGGAGGATGGGGAATAGGGGAGGGTGGAAAATAGGGGAGGGTGGGGAATAGGGAAGGATGGGGAATAGGGGAGGATGGGGAATAGGGGAGGGTGGGGAATAGGGGAGGATGGGGAATAGGGGAGGATGGGGTATAGGGGAGGGTGGGGAATAGGGGAGGATGTTGAATAGGGGAGGGTGGGGAATGGGGGAGGGTGGAGAATAGGGGCGGATGGGGAATAGGGGAGGATGGGGAGTAAGGGATGATGGGGAATAGGGGAGGGTGGAATATAGGGGAGGGTGGGGAATAGGGGAGGATGTTGAATAGGGGAGGGTGGGGAATGGGGGAGGGTGGGGAATAGGGGCGGATGGGGAATAGGGGAGGATGGGGAATAGGGGAGGATGGGGAATAGGGGAGGATGGGGAATAGGGAAGGGTGGGGAATAGGGGAGGATGGGGAATATGGGAGGATGAGGAATAAGGGAGGATGAGGAATAAGGGAGGATGGAGAATAGGGGAGGATGGGGAATAGGGGAGGGTGGGGAATAGGGGAGGGTGGGGAATAGGGGAGGATTGGGAATAGGGGAGGATGGGGAATAGGGGAGGGTGGAAAATAGGGGAGGGTGGGGAATAGGGGTGGGTGGGGTATAGTGGAGGGTGGGGAATAGGGGAGGGTGGGGAATAGGGGAGGGTGGGGAATAGGGGAGGACGGGGAATAGGGGAGGACGGGGAATAGGGGAGGATCTGGAATAGGGGAGGATGGGGAATAGGGGAGGGTGGGGAAAATGAGAGGATGGGGACTAGGGGAGGGTGGAAAATAGGGGAGGGTGGGGAATAGGCGACGATGGAGAATAGGGTAGGGTGGGGAATAGGGGAGGGTGGGGAATAGGGTCAGATGGGGAATAGGGGAGGGTGGGGAATAGGGGAGGATGGGGTATAGGGGAGGATAGGGAATAGGGGAGGGTGGGGAATAGGGGAGGATGGGGAATAGGGGAGGATGGGGAATAAGGGAGGGTGAGGAATAGGGGAGGGTGGGGAATAGGGGAGGATGGGGAATAGGGGAGTGTGGAAAATAGGGGAGGGTGGGGAATAGGGGAGGATGGGGAATAGGGGAGGATGGGGAATAGGGGAGTGTGGGGAATAGGGGAGGATGGGGAATAGGGGAGGGTGGGGAATAGGGGAGGGTGGAGAATAGGGGAGGATGGGGAATAGGGGAGGGTGGGGAATAGGGGAGGTTGGGGAATAGGGGAGGGTGGGGAATACGGGAGGATGGGGAATAGGGGAGGATGGGGAATAGGGGAGGATGGGGAATAGGGGAGGATGGGGTATAGGGGAGGATAGGGAATAGGGGAGGGTGGGGAATAGGGAAGGATGGGGAATAGGGGAGGATGGGGAATAGGGGAGGGTGGGGAATAGGGGAGGATGGGGAATAGGGGAGGATGGGGAATAGGGGATGGTTGAAAATAGGGGAGGCTGGGGAATAAGGGAGGATGGGGAATAGGGGAGTGTGGGGAATAGGGGAGGATGGGTAATAGGGGAGGGTGGGGAATAGGGGAGGATGGGGAATAGGGGAGGATGGGGAATAGGGTAGGATGGGGAATAAGAGAGGATTAGGAATAGGGGAGGGTGGGGAATAGGGGAGGATGGGGAATATGGGAGGGTGGGGAATAGGGGAGGATGGGGAATAGGGGTGGGTGGGGAAAAGGGGAGGATGGGGAATAGGGGAGGATGGGGAATAGGGGAGGATGGGGAATAGGGGAGGGTGGGGAATAGGGGAGGATGGGGAATATGGGAGGGTGGGGAATAGGGGAGGATGGGGAATAGGGGAGGGTGGGGAATAGGGGAGGATGGGTGTAACAGGGGAGTAATCCCTGTTAAAGTAATGTGCCTTTAATCTAGCAGTGTGGTGGTTAACTGCTGGTAGTCAATTAATAAACACCACCTGCCTGATTTAGATTGCTTACAAAAGCCTGTCTGTTGAGACAGGCAGTGACTCCTTAGCTCACTTGTGAACTGACCTTTGGAGACAGAGCAGGGGTTCTTGAGTCTCCCAGGAGAGACTGACCAAGAGAACACAGATCTCTGGAGTTGACCATGTCTTGAGCTCTGCCAGAAGACACAGCAGAGCTGATTTCAAGACACAGGGAAAACTACTAAACCTGAAGCTGACACACCCTGAAGGAAGGGAGCTGAACCAGGAACTGAGAAGATTTTCCCTCCAAGAAACAGATAAGACTTTCATTCTTAAGAGACTTCTTATATCTGCTTATTTCATGCTATGTGTTTGGGGCTGGGAGAAATGCTTGACTAAGGGAGATGTGAATTAATTGCATAGTGTTTCACTAGAAATACTCCCAAGTGAATAGAAGCGTTGTTTCCCCCCCCCGCCCCCCCTCTGTGTTTGGATGGATTTCCTGATGAAAAGTAAAAGGCACAATAAAGCCTTATTATAATTTCACCTTATAAAAGTCTCCAATTGTTTACCTCTGTGTACGTCCGTCTACAATGGGGAATAGGGGAGGATGGGGAATAGGGGCGGATGGGGAATAGAGGCAGATGGGGAATAGGGGAGGATGGAGGATGGGGAATAGGGGAGGATGGGGAATAGGGGAGGATGGGGAATAGGGGAGGATGGGGATTAGGGGAGGATGGGGAATAGGGGAGGATGGAGAATAGGGGAGGATGGGGAATAGGGGAGGATGGGGAATAGGGAAGGATGGGGAATAGGGGAGGATGGGGAATAGGGGAGGATGGGGAATAGGGGAGGATGAGGAATAGGGGAGGGTGGGGAATAGGGGAGGATGGAGTATAGGGGAGGGTGGGGTATAGGGGAGGGTGGGGAATAGGGGAGGGTGGGGAATAGGGGAGGGTGGGGAATATGGGAGGGTGAGGAATAGGGGAGGATGGGGAATAGGGGAGGGTGGGGAATATGGGAGGGTAGGGAATAGGGGAGGATGGGGAATAGGGGAGGATGGGGATTAGGGGAGGATGGGGAATAGGGGAGGATGGAGAATAGGGGAGGATGGGGAATAGGGGAGGATGGGGAATAGGGAAGGATGGGGAATAGGGGAGGATGGGGAATAGGGGAGGATGGGGAATAGGGGAGGATGAGGAATAGGGGAGGGTGGGGAATAGGGGAGGATGGAGTATAGGGGAGGGTGGGGTATAGGGGAGGGTGGGGAATAGGGGAGGGTGGGGAATAGGGGAGGGTGGGGAATAGGGGAGGGTGGGGAATAGGGGAGGACGGGGAATAGGGGAGGACGGGGAATAGGGGAGGATCTGGAATAGGGGAGGATGGGGAATAGGGGAGGGTGGGGAAAATGAGAGGATGGGGACTAGGGGAGGGTGGAAAATAGGGGAGGGTGGGGAATAGGCGACGATGGAGAATAGGGTAGGGTGGGGAATAGGGGAGGGTGGGGAATAGGGTCAGATGGGGAATAGGGGAGGGTGGGGAATAGGGGAGGATGGGGTATAGGGGAGGATAGGGAATAGGGGAGGGTGGGGAATAGGGGAGGATGGGGAATAGGGGAGGATGGGGAATAAGGGAGGGTGAGGAATAGGGGAGGGTGGGGAATAGGGGAGGATGGGGAATAGGGGAGTGTGGAAAATAGGGGAGGGTGGGGAATAGGGGAGGATGGGGAATAGGGGAGGATGGGGAATAGGGGAGTGTGGGGAATAGGGGAGGATGGGGAATAGGGGAGGGTGGGGAATAGGGGAGGGTGGAGAATAGGGGAGGATGGGGAATAGGGGAGGGTGGGGAATAGGGGAGGTTGGGGAATAGGGGAGGGTGGGGAATACGGGAGGATGGGGAATAGGGGAGGATGGGGAATAGGGGAGGATGGGGAATAGGGGAGGATGGGGTATAGGGGAGGATAGGGAATAGGGGAGGGTGGGGAATAGGGAAGGATGGGGAATAGGGGAGGATGGGGAATAGGGGAGGGTGGGGAACAGGGGAGGATGGGGAATAGGGGAGGATGGGGAATAGGGGATGGTTGAAAATAGGGGAGGCTGGGGAATAAGGGAGGATGGGGAATAGGGGAGGATGGGTAATAGGGGAGGGTGGGGAATAGGGGAGGATGGGGAATAGGGGAGGATGGGGAATAGGGTAGGATGGGGAATATGGGAGGGTGGGGAATAGGGGAGGATGGGGAATAGGGGTGGGTGGGGAAAAGGGGAGGATGGGGAATAGGGGAGGATGGGGAATAGGGGAGGATGGGGAATAGGGGAGGGTGGGGAATAGGGGAGGATGGGGAATATGGGAGGGTGGGGAATAGGGGAGGATGGGGAATAGGGGAGGGTGGGGAATAGGGGAGGATGGGTGTAACAGGGGAGTAATCCCTGTTAAAGTAATGTGCCTTTAATCTAGCAGTGTGGTGGTTAACTGCTGGTAGTCAATTAATAAACACCACCTGCCTGATTTAGATTGCTTACAAAAGCCTGTCTGTTGAGACAGGCAGTGACTCCTTAGCTCACTTGTGAGCTGACCTTTGGAGACAGAGCAGGGGTTCTTGAGTCTCCCAGGAGAGACTGACCAAGAGAACACAGATCTCTGGAGTTGACCATGTCTTGAGCTCTGCCAGAAGACACAGCAGAGCTGATTTCAAGACACAGGGAAAACTACTAAACCTGAAGCTGACACACCCTGAAGGAAGGGAGCTGAACCAGGAACTGAGAAGATTTTCCCTCCAAGAAACAGATAAGACTTTCATTCTTAAGAGACTTCTTATATCTGCTTATTTCATGCTATGTGTTTGGGGCTGGGAGAAATGCTTGACTAAGGGAGATGTGAATTAATTGCATAGTGTTTCACTAGAAATACTCCCAAGTGAATAGAAGCGTTGTTTCCCCCCCCGCCCCCCCTCTGTGTTTGGATGGATTTCCTGATGAAAAGTAAAAGGCACAATAAAGCCTTATTATAATTTCACCTTATAAAAGTCTCCAATTGTTTACCTCTGTGTACGTCCGTCTACAATGGGGAATAGGGGAGGATGGGGAATAGGGGCGGATGGGGAATAGAGGCAGATGGGGAATAGGGGAGGATGGAGGATGGGGAATAGGGGAGGATGGGGAATAGGGGAGGATGGGGAATAGGGGAGGATGGGGATTAGGGGAGGATGGGGAATAGGGGAGGATGGAGAATAGGGGAGGATGGGGAATAGGGGAGGATGGGGAATAGGGAAGGATGGGGAATAGGGGAGGATGGGGAATAGGGGAGGATGGGGAATAGGGGAGGATGAGGAATAGGGGAGGGTGGGGAATAGGGGAGGATGGAGTATAGGGGAGGGTGGGGTATAGGGGAGGGTGGGGAATAGGGGAGGGTGGGGAATAGGGGAGGGTGGGGAATAGGGGAGGGTGGGGAATATGGGAGGGTGAGGAATAGGGGAGGATGGGGAATAGGGGAGGGTGGGGAATATGGGAGGGTAGGGAATAGGGGAGGATGGGGAATAGGGGAGGATGGGGAATGCCCTCACTCACACAGTGCCCTCACTCACACTTCCCTCACTCACATTCTGCCCTCACTCACACACTGCCCGCACTCACACACTGCCCTCACTCACACAATGCCCTCACTCACATTCTGCCCTCACTCACATTCTGCCCTCACTCACACTCTGCCCTCACTCACACTCTGCCCTCACTCACACTCTGCCCTCACTTACACACTCTGCCCTCACTCACACTGCCCTCACTCACACACTGCCCTCACTCACACACTGCCCTCACTCACACACTGCCCTCACTCACACACTGCCCTCACTCACACACTGCCCTCACTCACACACTGCCCTCACTCACACACTGCCCTCACACACACACTGCCCTCACACACACACTGCCCTCACACACATTTTGCCCTCACTCACACACTGCCCTCACTTAGTCCTGCATGGTGTTGATATCAGGATCTACCTTCCTTAATCCAGCTGCCAAAGGACAATTCCATTCTAGGACAAAGTGCCCACATGACATTTTATCTGTCGATTTATTAACCGCCTGAGCTCTAAGTAACTCGTTATTCTCACGTATTAGCCCTGGATGAGACACCTTAAATGTAAATTCTTAGCGTCCATTTCCAACAGCATAAAGTGATAGATCTGATTGATACAAAGTCTCCTGGCTGTTAAACGTAGCACATTTCCTGAGGGGCACTTACCTTACTCTGCAATACTCTGGAATACTCTGCATACTCCTCTGTCACTCAGGGGTTACCATTATGCATTTTATTTTACAGAAATAATTAACCTCCCCTTGGGTTTGAACCTTAGGTTTCCCTTTTGAGTGTAGACTCCACCTTACTCCAGATCACTCAGGGAGGAGCAGACAGTGTGCATACTCATAGAAAAGCCCATGCTGGGCCCCTCTCTCTCCTTGGAGTCTTCTCCTGAAAACTTTCCAATAATTCCCAACAATATTCCTAAACATCTCTTGGGGGCTGGTGGGGAATAGGGGCTGTGGGGCTGGGGGGCTGTGGGCAATGGGGCTGTGGGGCTGTGGGGCAGTGGGGCTCTCCCCACCCCCCCTCGGATAGAGAGGTGCATGCGGCCCTTCCTCCAGTACCCAGGTCCCGGCAGTATCTGCAATCAGAGCATAGTCTGCCAGGATTATTATAGGCACTGTGCATCTTTCTGGGAGAAAGCCTCACCCACTGTGTGTGAATAAGACACAGGATTATTATAGGCACAGTGCATCTACCTGTATCTGGGAGATAGCCTCACCTCCTGTGTGTGAATAAGACACAGGATTATTATAGGCACAGTGCATCTATCTGGGAGAAAGCCTCACCTCCTGTGTGTGAATAAGACACAGGATTATTATAGGCACAGTGCATCTTTCTGGGAGAAAGCCTCACCTCCTGTGTGTGAATAAGACACAGGATTATTATAGGCACAGTGCATCTTTCTGGGAGATAGCCTCACCTCCTGTGTGTGAATAAAACACAGGATTATTATAGGCACAGTGCATCTTTCTGGGAGAAAGCCTCACCTCCTGTGTGTGAATAAGACACAGGATTATTATAGGCACAGTGCATCTTTCTGGGAGATAGCCTCACCTCCTGTGTGTGAATAAGACACAGGATTATTATAGGCACAGTGCATCTTTCTGGGAGAAAGCCTCACCTCCTGTGTGTGAATAAGACACAGGATTATTATAGGCACAGTGCATCTTTCTGGGAGAAAGCCTCACCTCCTGTGTGTGAATAAGACACAGGATTATTATAGGCACAGTGCATCTTTCTGGGAGAAAGCCTCACCTCCTGTGTGTGAATAAGACACAGGATTATTATAGGCACAGTGCATCTTTCTGGGAGATAGCCTCACCTCCTGTGTGTGAATAAGACACAGGATTATTATAGGCACAGTGCATCTTTCTGGGAGATAGCCTCACCTCCTGTGTATGAATAAGACACAGGATTATTATAGGCACAGTGCATCTATCTGGGAGAAAGCCTCACCTCCTGTGTGTGAATGAGACACAGGATTATTATAGGCACTGTGCATCTTTCTGGGAGATAGCCTCACCTCCTGTGTGTGAATAAAACACAGGATTATTATAGGCACAGTGCATCTTTCTGGGAGAAAGCCTCACCTCCTGTGTGTGAATAAAACACAGGATTATTATAGGCACGGTGCATCTATCTGGGAGAAAGCCTCACCTCCTGTGTGTGAATAAGACACAGGATTATTATAGGCACAGTGCATCTTTCTGGGAGAAAGCCTCACCTCCTGTGTATGAATAAAACACAGGATTATTATAGGCACAGTGCATCTTTCTGGGAGAAAGCCTCACCTCCTGTGTATGAATAAGACACAGGATTATTATAGGCACAGTGCCTCACCTCCTGTGTGTGAATAAGACACAGGATTATTATAGGCACTGTGCATCTATCTGGGAGAAAGCCTCACCTCCTGTGTATGAATAAGACACAGGATTATTATAGGCACTGTGCATCTTTCTGGGAGATAGCCTCACCTCCTGTGTGTGAATAAGATACAGGATTATTATAAGCACAGAGCCTCACCTCCTGTGTATGAATGAGACACAGGATTAGTATAGGCACTGTGCATCTTTCTGGGAGATAGCCTCGCCTCCTGTGTGTGAATAAGATACAGGATTATTATAAGCACAGAGCCTCACCTCCTGTGTATGAATGAGACACAGGATTAGTATAGGCACTGTGCATCTTTCTGGGAGATAGCCTCACCTCCTATGTATGAATAAAACACAGGATTATTATAGGCACTGTGCATCTTTCTGGGAGATAGCCTCACCTCCTATGTATGAATAAGACACAGGATTATTATAGGCACAGTGCATCTTTCTGGGAGATAGCCTCACCTCCTGTGTGTGAATAAAACACAGGATTATTATAAGCACAGAGCCTCACCTCCTGTGTATGAATGAGACACAGGATTATTATAGGCACTGTGCATCTTTCTGGGAGAAAGCCTCACCTCCTGTGTATGAATAAAACACAGGATTATTATAGGCACAGTGCATCTATCTGGGAGAAAGCCTCACCTCCTGTGTGTGAATGAGACACAGGATTATTATAAGCACTGTGCATCTTTCTGGGAGAAAGCCTCACCTCCTGTGTATGAATAAAACACAGGATTATTATAGGCACTGTGCATCTTTCTGGGAGATAGCCTCACCTCCTGTGTGTGAATAAAACACAGGATTATTATAGGCACATTGCCTCACCTCCTGTGTGTGAATAAGACACAGGGTTATTATAGGCACAGTGCCTCACCTCCTGTGTAAGAATAAAACACAGGTTTATTGACAGTTTTTGCTGGTTGCATTTTCTTAATAAAGATCTTCCAAAGTCTCTTTTTACAGAATAAAGGAAATCTTAGTAATATTGCAGCTTCCAGCAATGTAATAAATGTGTCTGTCAATGCAAAAAAATGGGACTTGTGCTGGACTGTTTGCTTGTTAACCACTTCCCTGCCTGAAGGGTGTGCAATGGATTGCAATGTGACAATGGAAACAGGGTGACAGAGCATAGAAGACGCCAGTCCGAACAATATACTAGCAACAGAGCAATATACCAGCAAGTGATTCAATATAATAATATGTATATTAGCATAGAGTGCAGAGTCATATAATAACACTAACAGCAGATACGCACATGCACGGGGTGTAATATAGGTGAACCATAAGGTACATACAGAGCAATATAATAACATGCAGAGCATATACTGTATAACACGCAGAGCAGTATAACATGCAGACCCGTATAATAACATGCAGAGCGATATAATAACACGCAGAGAGATATAATAACACGCAGGGAGATATAATAACACGCAGAGATATAATAACGCGCAGAGAGATATAATAACACGCAGAGATATAATAACACTCAGAGATATAATGCACAGAGCAGATATAATAACACACAGAGATATATAATAGCATGCATAGAGATATAATAATGCGCAGAGATATATAATAACATGCAGTGATATATAATAACATGCAGAGAGATATAATAACACGCAGAGATATAATAACATGCAGAGATATATAATAGCATGCAGAGAGATATAATAATGCGCAGAGATATATAATAACATGCAGTGATATATAATAACATGCAGAGAGATATAATAATGCGCAGAGATATATAATAACATGCAGTGATATATAATAACATGCAGAGAGATATAATAACATGCAGAGATATAATAACACTCAGAGATATAATGCACAGAGCAGATATAATAACACGCAGAGAGATATAATAATAATAATAATAATAGCATGTTCTTGTATAGCGCTGCTAATTGTACGCAGCGCTTACAGAGACATTTTGCAGGCACAGGTCCCTGCCCCGTGGAGCTTACAATCTATGATTTTGGTGCCTGAGGCACAGGGAGATAAAGTGACTTGCCCAAGGTCACAAGGAGCTGACACCGGGAATTGACCCAGGCTCCCCTGCTTCAAACTCAGTGCCAGTCAGTGTCTTTACTCACTGAGCCACTTCTTCTCCCTGATATATACATATATATATATATATATATATATATATATATATATATATATATATATATATATATATATATATATATATATATATATATATATATATATATATTTATATATATTTATATTTATAATAGTATGCAGAGAGATATAATAACACGCAGAGATATATAATAACATGCAGAGAGATATAATAATACACAGAGCAATATAATAACATAGAGATATTATAACATGCAGAGAGATATAATAACATGCAGAGAGATATAATAACATGCAGAGAGATATTATAACATGCAGAGAGATATTATAACACGCAGAGATATAATAACACGCAGAGATATATAATAACATGCAGAGATATAATAATACGCAGAGAGATATACGGTAATAACATGCAGAGAGATATAATAACATGCAGAGAGATATAATAATATGCAGAGATATATAATAACATGCAGAGATATAATAACACGCAGAGATATATAATAACATGCAGAGATATAATAATACGCAGAGAGATATACGGTAATAACATGCAGAGAGATATAATAACATGCAGAGAGATATAATAATATGCAGAGATATATAATACCGCGCAGAGAGTTATAATAACAAGCAGAGCGATATAATAACAAGCAGAGATATATAATAACATGCAGAGAGATATAAAAACATGCAGAGATATAATAATATGCAGAGATATATAATACCGCGCAGAGAGTTATAATAACATGCAGAGATATAATAACACGCAGAGCGATATAATAACAAGCAGAGTGATGCAACATAACCCAGAGAGATATAATAACATGCAGAGCGATACTATAACACGCAGAGATATACAGTACTAACACAGAGAGATATAATAACATGCACACAGATATAACACGCAGAGAGATATAATAACATACAGAGCGATATAATAACATGCAGAGCAATGGAACAATATGACAACACGCAGAGCGATATAATAACGTGCAGAGAGATAAAATAATACAAAGAGCGATATAATAACATGCATAGAGATATAATAACATGCAGAAAGAGATAATAACATGCAAAGAGATATAATAACACACCGAGTGATATAATAACACGCAGTGAGATATAATAACATGCAGTGAGATAATAACATGCAGAGAGATATAATAACACGCAGAGATATAATAACACGCAGTGAGATATAATAACATGCAGTGAGATAATAACATGCAGTGAGATAATAACATGCAGAGAGATATAATAACACGCAGAGAGATATAATAACATGCAGGGAGATATAATAACATGCAAAGAGATATAATAACACACCGAGTGATATAATAACACGCAGTGAGATATAATAACATGCAGTGAGATAATAACATGCAGAGAGATATAATAACACGCAGAGATATAATAACACGCAGTGAGATATAATAACATGCAGTGAGATAATAACATGCAGTGAGATAATAACATGCAGAGAGATATAATAACACGCAGAGAGATATAATAACACGCAGAGAGATATAATAACACGCAGTGAGATATAATAACACACAGAGATATAATAACGCGCAGAGAGATATAATAACACACGGAGCGATATAATAAAACGCAGTGAGATATAATAGCACACAGAGCGATATAATAACACGCAGAGCGATATAATAACACGCAGAGAGATACAGTACTAACACAGAGAGATATAATAACATGCACACAGATATAACACGCAGAGAGATATAATAACATACAGAGCGATATAATAACATGCAGAGCAATGGAACAATATGACAACACGCAGAGCGATATAATAACGCGCAGAGAGATAAAATAATACAAAGAGCGATATAATAACATGCATAGAGATATAATAACATGCAGAAAGAAATAATAACATGCAAAGAGATATAATAACACACCGAGTGATATAATAACACGCAGTGAGATATAATAACATGCAGTGAGATAATAACATGCAGAGAGATATAATAACACGCAGAGGTATAATAACACGCAGAGATATAATAACACGCTGAGAGATATAATAACACGCAGAGATATAATAACACGCTGAGAGATATAATAACACAAGAGATATATAATAACACGAGAGATATATAATAACAGGCAGTGAGATATAATAACACACAGAGAGATATAATAACGCGCAGAGATATAATAACCCACAGAGATATAATAACGCGCAGAGATATAATAACGCGCAGAGATATAATAACGCGCAGAGATATAATAACGCGCAGAGATATAATAACGCGCAGAGAGATATAATAACCCGCAGAGAGATATAATAACGCGCAGAGAGATATAATAACGCGCAGAGATATAATAACACGCAGAGAGATATAATAACACGCAGTGAGATATAATAACACGCAGAGATATAACACGCAGAGTGATATAACATGCATATCTGTTACTATACTGCCCTAAATCAAAATCTATTATATGTTATCTCTCTGCATTTTATTATATCTCTCTGCGTGTTATTATATCGCCTTGCTCTATATATATATATATATATATATATATGTGCACACACAAAATATATATATATATATATGTAGCCCTGGTAAGAAATGGGGCTATAGTTCTATCCTCCTTATGGTATAATCCCTGGTAAGGGCAGGTTGCCAGGAGTTATCATGGGTTTCCCCCACTTCAAGCCCTTGCCCTGAGTGGTGGAGGTAGGTCACCTGACCCTGTGTCCAATCAAGAGACACAGGGGCGGTGCCTGCTGATATCATAAAGAGCAGTGCACTTCCTATTTAGTGACACAAGAAGCAGAAGTGTGTGTGATAGTTGGAGTTAGGGTTTGGAAGGAGAGGAGTGAGCAGCTTCTGTGTAGAGCTGCTATAGCTATAGTTAGTGAGGTGGACCAAATACCTCTCACCCTGCTTAGGGGGTGAGGGAAGAGCTAGCCCCACTCTGGATGCCCTTTGGTCCAGAGTGGCGGCAGGGATCATCACAAGGGAGAACAGTTAGTGGACTGTGCATCAACTGTACCTGTCGGCTGCTGCTGCTGCTGCCCAAGAGAATAAAGAGTCTGCTGGTTTTAAAGATAACCTTGTGTGAGACTGGAATCTCTCATCCCTGGGAGGGGTATTTCTGTGGTAGGGATTCCACCCTGCGTTCCTGAGGCTTACTACAGATGGAGGCGCTGCACCATTGAACGAGAATGAAGGCATTCACCCCAGTAACCTGTTCCTGTTGTCCCCCATGTCATCACGGGAGACTCAGGCCCTCCTGTTGCCAGCTGGTATGCACCACACAGAGACATGTAGCCAGACCCCAGAACACCTTAGGAGACCTGATCTGTGATCGGGGGGGGGGGGTATGGGCTAGATTTGGAGGCGATTCTGAGATAAACAGGACAGGTTTTCAGCGAAGTAGAGCTGAAAGATGTATGTACACTTTCAGAGCAAGTGCTGCAGAAGGATGGGCATTTTTGCAGACTAGGGGTAGTCAGGAGAGACAGTCCTCTCGCACAGTACACCCTAGGTGCTCTAGGAGGGTGATGTAAATTTGGATAAAGTGACTATAGCTGTTCTAGTCGCCTTGAGGCAGATAGTGTAGGATTCCTGTGGGGGTTAGCATGTTAACAAGGTAAGGGACTTCAGCATAGGGTCTGCACTATGAGTGGCCAAAAGTAGGTTGATGCCCAGTACTTAGGAATGCCAAGTACACTAGCCAGTATCCAGAAAACACACCACGGAGTGCTTGTAATGAACCGTCAGCGAGTGCGGTGTACAAGGAGAGAGTTCTGCCTAGCCTGGGGTATGCCATGCGTTATATTCATTGGTTAGAGCACCATTAAGTGTAGTAAGTGTCTAGGAACCAGTTACACCATAGACACTGAGAGTAGCGCTATCGTGGGCTTAGAGGGCTCACTAAAGATGGCGGTGAGAGATACATGTGCTCTGCGGGGCATAGAGGAGGTAAAAATGGCGACAGCGGCGCCATTCTCTGCAACGCGGGTTGCAGCCGATCCAAAATGGTGACTCCCGCCAAGCCTAGATCGCGCACGTGCTGCGTGCAAGCAGGCTGCAAGAGAAATGTGGCGAGAGATGTGCAGGGGTTTGGCGCCAAACCCAGATCCCCAGCTAAAAGAAGGGAGCGGCGCGAAATCTGTAGCTGCACCCACCTGTGCAGTGACTGGCCGACGGACGAAGCCACGTCACACAAAGAGAGAGATTGCCCCTCCTCTTGTTTCCACCAGAGGGAGGGCGCACACTGAGAACCAATCCCATCAGTCCTCCCCAGCGGAAGGAGGGACAGGAAGAGAGGCTGAGGAACTTCACTTCTGGTGAAGGAGAAGGAGCTAAGTGCGAAACCAGCAAGCTGAGCGAATCAACCCCTGCACAAAAGATGGCTGACTTAAGTGTAACCACTTATCAGCTTCCAGGAGGCCTACTGGTTGTGGAGGTTGATGGCCGAGAATAGCTGCGGTGCCTGTGCGTCCAATGCAGGTCACCCGGACCGGCCCCAAGTACAACGGCACGGTGCCAACAGTGTGGCACGTCCTACCTCTGGCCTATCGAGCCATGCCCCACAATAATGACCCAGCAAGATGCCTCTCCAGCGACGCTGATCGAGATGGAGGAAGCAGATGTGAAGGCTGCCCTGGTTCCATATGTCACCCCTGAGGTAGGGACCCAGGCCCAGCCACCAAAAGATGTCCCGACAGAGGAGAGCGCGACAGCAGTGGAGGTACCGCAGCGGGCCCGTTTCGTACCCATACCCACTGGCGGTGCCGCAAGGACTCGAGGTGATTCCCCGCGGAGGAGCCATTGCAGTCCTCGTCATATGAGAGAGACAGCCTGTCATCAGCGGTGATGCGCCGGCAGGCGGACCACCCCAGCTGTAAAGAAGAAGTCCCACTTCACCACACAGAGACTTATAGCCAGACCCCAGAACACCTTACGGGACCTGATCTGCGATCGGGGGGGGGGGGGGGGGGGGAGGATGGGCTTGATTATATATATAAACTAGCTGAGAGCCCCGGCGTTGCCAGGGATGTTTGTGGTGTGGGGGTGGCATTTGGGTGGGGAGTGGTCCACGCGGCCCATGGCGGTGTGCGGTGGTACTGCTGCTGTGGCTGTACTGATGGTGATTGTATCGGTGTGCTGATTTGGGAGGGTTTGTTGCTGATGTGGGGGTGCGGATGTGGGTGTGCCGATGGGGAGGTGCGAAGGTGGCAATGTGTGGGTGCTGATGGTGTTGATGGGGGCTGGGAATGGTGGGGAGCCGAAAATGCCAGTGTGCTGGGGGGGGGGGGGGGGGGGGGCATGGGATACCGGTGTGCTGATGTGGTGGTGCTGGGGATAGTGTGTGTGTGTGTGTGTGTGTGTATACGTGTGTGTGTATACCTGTGTGTATACATGTTTGTGTGTGTGTATACATGTTTGTGTGTATACATTGTATAAGTGTGTGTGTGTGTGTATGTGTACGTGTGTGTGTGTATGTCTACGTGTGTGTGTATACATTGTGTGTGTATACATTGTGTGTGTGTATACATTGTGTGTGTATACATGTGTGTGTGTGTATACATATGTGTGTGTGTATACATGTGTGTGTGTATACATGTGTGTGTGTATACATGTGTGTGTATACATGTATGTGTGTGTATACATGTGTGTGTGTGTATACATGTGTGTGTGTATACATGATGTGTATGTATACGTGTGTGTGTGTGTGTATACGTGTGTGTGTGTGTATGTCTACATGTGTGTGTATGACTCCATGTGTGTGTGTGTATGTGTACGTGTGTGTGAGTATACGTGTACGTGTGTGTGTGTGTGTACGTGTCTACGTGCGTGTGAGTGTGTCTACGTGCGTGTGAGTGTGTCTACGTGTGTGTGTGTCTACGTGTGTGTGTGTCTACGTGTGTGTGTCTACGTGTGTGTGTGTACGTGTGTGTGCGTGTCTACGTGTGTGTGCGTGTCTACGTGTGTGTGCGTGTCTACGTGTGTGTGCGTGTGTATGTGTGTGTGCGTGTGTACGTGTGTACGTGTGTGCGTGTCTACGTGTGTGTGCGTGTCTACGTGTGTGTGCGTGTCTACGTGTGTGTGCCTACGTGTGTCTGCGTGTGTCTGCGTGTCTACGTGTGTCTGCGTGTCTACATGTGTCTGCGTGTCTACGTGTGTCTGCGTATCTACGTGGGTCTGCGTGTCTACGTGTGTCTGCATGTCTACGTGTGTCTACGTGTGTCTGAGTGTCTAAATGTGTTTACGTGTGCCTGCGTGTCTACGTGTGCCTGCGTGTCTACGTGTGACTGCGTGTCTACGTGTGCCTGCATGTATACGTGTGCCTGCATGTATACGTGTGCCTGCGTGTATACGTGTGCCTGTGTGTATACGTGTGTCTGCGTGCATACGTGTTTCTGCGTGTATACGTGTGTCTGCGTGTATACGCGTGTCTGCGTGTGCCTGTGTGTATACGTGTATCTATGTGTGTATGTATACGTGTGTGTACACGTGTGTGTACGTGTGTGTGTGTACGTGTGTGTGTCTACGCGTGTGTGTCTACATGTGTGTGTATACGTGTGTCTACGTGTGTGTGTGTGTGTGTGTATACGTGTGCCTACGTGTGTGTGTGTGTATACGTGTGCCTACGTGTGTGTGTGTGTATACATGTGTCTACGTGTGTGTGTACGTGTGTGTATATACGTGTGTGTGTGTGTGTATATACGTGTGTGTGTATACATGTGTATACGTGTGTCTGTGTGTATACGTGTGTCTGTGTGTATACGTGTGTCTGTGTATACGTGTGTCTGTGTGTATACGTGTGTCTGTGTGTATACGTGTGTCTGTGTGTATACGTGTGTATACGTGTGTCTGTGTGTATACGTGTGTGTGTGTGTATACGTGTGTGTGTATACGTGTGTCTGTGTGTATACGTGTGTCTGTGTGTATACGCGTGTCTGTGTGTATACGCGTGTCTGTGTGTATACGTGTGTCTGTGTGTATACGTGTGTCTGTGTGTATACGTGTGTCTGTGTGTATACGTGTGTCTGTGTGTATACGTGTGTCTGTATAGGTGTGTGTGTGTGTCTACGTGTGTGTGTGTGTGTGTCTACGTGTGTGTGTGTGTGTCTACATTTGTGTATGTGTCTGTGTACGTGTGTGTGTCTGTGTACGTGTGTGTGTCTGTGTATGTCTACGTGTGTGTGTGTGCCTACATGTGTGTGTGTCTACATCTGTGTGTGTCAACATGTGTGTGTGTCTACATGTGTGTGTGTGTGTGTGTGTCTTATGTATAGAGATATATATATAGTGTGTGTGTGTGTGTGTGTGTGTGTGTGTGTGTGTGTGTGTGTGTGTGTGTGTGTGTGTGTGTGTGTGTGTGTGTGTGTACGGAGGGATCAGGCTGGAGATGAAGGAATGTGTGGGGGGGAGGGGGGAGCTGCTTACCTTGCAGTCGGCAGCATCTTCCTCGTGCAGGCCGGGAGACGGACCCTGCAGTCATCTGGTACGGAGGGGCAGGGATCGGTCGGGAGCCGGACAGAGGGCATGTGGAGGGGGGGGGGAGCTGCAGGGAGAGCAGCACGGGGCATGTGGAGGGGGGAGGGGGGAGAGCAGCACGGGGCATGTGGAGGGGAGAGGGGGGAGAGCAGCACGGGGCATGTGGAGGGGGGAGAGCAGCACGGGGCATGTGGAGGGGGGGAGAGCAGCACGGGGCATGTGGAGGGGGGGAGAGCAGCACGGGGCATGTGGAGGGGGGAGAGTAGCACGGGGCATGTGGAGGGGGGGAGAGCAGCACGGGGCATGTGGAGGGGGGGTGAGCAGCATGGGGCATGTGGAGGGGGGGTGAGCAGCACCGGGCATGTGGAGGGGGGGTGAGCAGCACCGGGCATGTGTGGGGTCCCTCCTGCAAGGTGGGAGAGGTGAGGCGGTGCCGAGGAGCGTGCGGCGAGGCCCGTGGGTATGCTGCCTCCCTCACCCATCCGGCCGCTGCCTCACCCATCCGGCCTCTGCCACATGGATGTGAGGCGGGAGGCAGCGTGTTGTGGCCCCCCACTGACTGTAGCGGTGCCGGGATGTGAGCTTAGGGGGGGGCTGTGAGCTTGGGGGGGGGGTGAGCTTGGGGGGGTGGTGTGTGTGTGTGTGTGTGTGTGTGTGTCTGTGTGTGTGTGTGTGTGTGTGTGTGTGTGTGTGTGTGTGTGTGTGTGTGTGTGTGTGTGTGTGTGTGTGTGTGACACTGTGTGTGTGACACTGTGTGTGTGTGTGTGACACTGTGTGTGTGTGTGTGTGACACTGTGTGTCCTTTGGCCCGTCACTCCACCTCAGGCCAATGAGAGGTGTGCGGGGGCGGCCCAAGGGACCAATGAGATTGCCGCTAGGGACACAGGCCATGCAGACAAACATACAGTGCTTTCACAAATATATAGTAGATATATATATATATATATATATATATATATATATATATATATATACATATATAAAGTATTTATAAAAAGAGAGAGAGAGAGAAAAAGAGAGAGAGAGATGAAGTCATGCATACTGCAGGTACCTTGGGAGTGAGTTACAATCCTGCAGAATCATTGCACATGGATGACGTTTGGGAAAGTTCAGAGTTGAAGTAATTTTTGGTAAACGTGTGGCCAAATCTTTGTATGTTTGTGTGTGAGATGTGAGCTTTGCACGTATGGAATCATTGTTACTGTGCTCAGCATCAAAAGAAACCTCACAGATTTCAATTAGAATAACTATTGATTTCTAAAATGAGATATCACACTAAGCTCATGAGTAGATTCAGCTTCAGGAGTAACGTGTCAGGGCCATTACACACAGAGAAACCCGAAGAAAGGGAACCAATCGATCCCAAACTAATCAATAAATCATATCAATAAATAATGCTGATCAGTGGCAGGAAATTCATGGGGTTTGGTTGCTCTGGAAAATGGATTGACTTGTGAGATTGCAACCCTTGAGTGCAGGACGTTCCTGTGTAATATGCTGAGAATTGAAATAATACTTCTTTTGCTGCTCTCCTCCTGCATGGAATTAAGCGGGGACACCAGTTTTCATATCATATGGGCACCTAGTATACTCAATACTTTGTTATGAGTATTTATTTAAATAACCAATACATGTAAGCAGACTGCCAGGAAGGAACAATCTTACCTGGGGTTCTATCAACCTGGTTTTAAAACTGTGAGGAGTGAAGCTTTCTTTCTCCTCCACTAATAAGAGGGTGAGAGTTGTAAACACTAATTCCTTAAATCAGACAAAAGTCAGCTAAAGGGGATACTGTACTGAAAAAAAAATATATATATATACACACACACGCACACACACTAATACAGTACATACGGAACATACAGTACACGCATACTTTCAGGAGTTCTGACTTCTTATACACACACACACACGCACGCACACACTAATACAGTACATACGGAACATACAGTACACGCATACTTTCAGGAGTTCTGACTTCTTATACACACACACACACACACACACACTACATACAGTAGATATTCAGTGAACAAGGAAAAGTAATAGTGCGCAAAACTAAATCGTGACGTGATAAAGTGAAGGATATGTGAAATAAATAAATAAATAACTTAACTAGGATTGAGCGTCTGCAGCTGTGATGGAATGGGGGGGCTCAGAAACCCCCTGGAGCTAGCAAACTTTATTAACAAAAACACTGTTAACCAAGACGCAGTTGATGGGCTAAAACAAAGGACAAAAGTGTTAAAAGCATGATAAATACACACAGAAATCAATAATATCATTGCCCTATGGACCAGAGTAATAGGTAGTGAAATATAGGATATATATGAAGCATACAAGTGTTAGAAAAGTTCTGAACATATTGAGCAGCAGAATAGAATAAAATTAAAATGGTTAAAATGATTACAATGTCTAGAGGCATATTATATAATAAAAGGACATAATATGATATAAAAAATTTCCTTATAAAAGACTTAAAATAGAGAGTTGCTTTTAATAGATGATTAATACAGAGACCAAATATCTATGTCCTCGTTTAAACCTCCTGGATACAAAGTGTTTAATTTATGTATCCAGAAGGTTTCTTGCCTGGATAATTCCTTAACCCTGTCTCCCCCTCTCCTATTCTTTGGAATATGTTTAATCCCTTTAAAAAGGAGGGTTGAGGGATCACTGTTATGGCATGTTGCATAGTGTTTAGAGAGACTGTGTTTCATGAACCCCAGTTTAATGTTCCGCAGGTGTTCTAGAATGCGTACTTTTAGAGCACGTTTTGTGCGTCCCACATAGAAAAGACCACAAGGGCATTCTAATAAGTACACTACATGGTCAGTGTTACAAAGAATAAAATCATTAATATTTTAGCCCATCAACTGCGTCTTGGTTAACAGTGTTTTTGTTAATAAAGTTTGTTCAAAGTTTTTTGCATTTGTTAACCATAGCTAGTGACGTATGTTTTCGGGACTCTAACCCCGCCCCCGTTGGTTCCCTATTGGACAATAGAACTAAGGGGTTAGCCAATGAGGCACGATCGCGGGATATATAGCTTCTACCTGAATCCACTCATTATTAGTCCCTGAAGAAGAAACGTTCCGTTTCGAAACGCGTAGGACAAGGTTTACTAGTGTTCTAGCCTCATACTAGCACCCTACTGCGCGACTTTGACTGTTTGTGAGTGGCGCCGAAATCCCCGTGGTGACGTCACGATCCAGGAAGCGCTTCACACGGAGGAGAGTGCTGGCGCCCAGCTGATGCCAAAGACTGCCCTGCTGAAGCACTGCAGGAATCAGCATCTCCCAGGAACAGCAGAGGTTGTGCACCAATTTCAATAGGACCCTGCAAAATCGAGGACAGCAGCATCACTCCTGCAAGGACACCCTTTCTGGTCTCCGGAGGCGTTGGGTAAAATATCCCGAAACTGCTCGTTATTATTGTATTTGATGTACGCACAATACTCACCCATTTATTATATATGTCAAAAATATTTTGTAATGCACTATGAGCGTTGTGCGCTGTGTCTTTTTTGTATCCATACAGTAGATATGTATACTTTCAGGAGTTCTGACTTCTTATACACACACACACACACACACGCACACACACACACTAGATATGTATAATTTCAGGAGTTCTGACTTCTTATATACACACACACACACACACACACACACACACACACACACACACACACACACACACACACACACACTACATACAGTAGATATGTATACTTTCAGGAGTTCTGACTTCTTATACACAAGCCCCTGTCCAAGGTTCTGGATGTTCAGACATTGAAATCGGACATGAAGCCTCCTACAGGTCCCCCCAAATATAATGGGAACATCTGCAAATCATTTCTAACTGGTTAAAGATGGCTGGCCAGGGTTTGGGGCAGGTTGGCTAACTTTAGCCTCCCATAAACAGGGAATTCATGTATTATTGCATCAGATTGTATATTGCATTAGATTTAAGGATATTACACCACACATGTGAAGAAGTGTGTTCCGTGTCCTGAATGTGCTGCAGAAACTGAATCATTATAAGCTGCTTTGTTGTAACATTATATTATTCATTATGACAGACAATGAAAAGGTCACAAGAGTTTCACTATATATAATTACATAACTTGTGCAAGGTGTCTGTTACAAAGTGATACACCAAGGGGATTTATTATTCATCTAAGTAGGCATTACAAAGCAGAACGCATCATTACTCACAGATAAGGAGTAACTAGTAAAACATTGGGACAATTGCATAAATTAGAGAGAGAGGAACATTGTGGGATGCTGTATTCTGTGAAGACTGAGGGGGGCCACTCTACCTGACAGTAAGGGGGTAGTGTGGGATTTATATACTGCCCCCTCTAGCTGACAGTAAGGGGGGTAGTGTGGTATTTATATACTGCCCCTCTACCTGACCGTAAGGGGGGTAGTGTGGGATTTATATACTGCCCCTCTACCTGACAGTAAGGGGGGGTAGTGTGGTATTTATATACTGCCCCTCTACCTGACCGTAAGGGGGGTAGTGTGGGATTTATATACTGCCCCTCTACCTGACAGTAAGGGGGTAGTGTGTGATTTATATACTGCCCCTCTACCTGACAGTAAGGGGGGTAGTGTGGGATTTATATACTGCCTCTCTACATGACAGTAAGGGGGGTAGTGTGGGATTTATATACTGCCCCTCTACCTGACAGTAAGGGGGGATAGTGTGGGATTTATATACTGCCCCTCTACCTGACAGTAAGGGGGGTAGTGTGGTATTTATATACTGCCCCCTCTGCCTGACAGTAAGGGGGGGTAGTGTAGGATTTATATACTGCCCCTCTACCTGACAGTAAGGGGGGGGTAGTGTGGGATTTATATACTGCCCCTCTACCTGACAGTAAGGGGGGTAGTGTGGGATTTATATACTGCCCCTCTACCTGACAGTAAGGGGTGGTAGTGTGGGATTTATATACTGCCCCTCTACTTGACAGTAAGGGGGGATAGTGTGGGATTTACATACTGCCCCCTCTGCCTGACAGTAAGGGGGGATAGTGTTGGATTTATATACTGCCCCCTCTGCCTGACAGTAAGGGGGGTAGTGTGGGATTTATATAATGCCCCCTCTGCCTGACAGTAAGGGGGGATAGTGTGGGATTTATATACTGTCCCTCTACCTGACAGTAAGGGGGGGTAGTGTGGGATTTATATACTGCCCCTCTACCTGACAGTAAGGGGGGTAGTGTGGGATTTATATACTGCCCCCTCTACCTGACAGTAAGGGGGGGTAGTGTGGGGTTTATATACTGCCCCTCTACGTGACAGTAGGGGGGGTAGTGTGGGGTTTATATACTGCCCCCTCTACCTGACAGTAAGGGGGGTTAGTGTGGGATTTATATACTGCCCCCTCTACCTGACAGTAATGGGGGGGGGTAGTGTGGGGTTTATATACTGTCCCCTCTACCTGACAGTAAGGGGGGTAGTGTGGGGTTTCTATACTGCCCCTCTACCTGACAGTAAGGGGGGGGGGTAGTGTGGGGTTTATATTCTGCCCCTCTACATGACAAAAAGGGGGGGTAGTGTGGGGTTTATATACTGCCCCTCTACCTGACAGGGGGGTAGTGTGGGATTTATATACTGCTCCCTCTGCCTGACAGTAAGGGGGTAGTGTGGGATTTAAATACTGTCCCCTCTACCTGACAGTAAGGGGGTAGTGTGGGCTTTATATACTACCCCCTCTGCCTGACAGTAATGGGGGGTAGTGTGGGATTTATATACTGCCCCCTCTACCTGACAGTAAGGGGGGGTATTGTGGTATTTATATACTGCCCCTCTACCTGACCGTAAGGGCGGATAGTGTGGGATTTATATACTACCCCCTCTGCCTGAAAGTAAGGGGGTATAGTGTGGTATTTATATACTGCCCCTCTACCTGACAATAAAGGGGGTAGTGTGGGATTTATATACTGCCCCCTCTACCTTACAGTAAGGGGGGTAGTGTGGGATTTATATACTGCCCCTCTACCTGACAGTAAGGGGGGATAGTGTGGGATTTATATACAGTCCCCTTTGCCTGAAAGTAAGGGGGTATAGTGTGGAATTTATATATTGCCCCTCTACCTGACAGTAAAGGGGGTAGTGTGGGATTTATATACTGCCCCCTCTACCTGACAGTAAGGGGGGTAGTGTGGTATTTATATACTGCCCCTCTACCTGACAGTAAGGGGGGATAGTGTGGGATTTATATACTGCCCCCTTTTCCTGACAGTAAGGGGGGTAGTGTGGGATTTATATACTGCCCCCTCTGCCTGACAGTAAGGGGGTAGTGTGGGATTTATATACTGCCCCTCTGCCTGACAGTAAGGGGGGTAGTGTAGGATTTATATAATGCCCCTCTACCTGACAGTAAGGGGGGGTAGTGTGGGATTTATATAATGTCCCCTCTGCCTGACAGTAAGGGGGGGATAGTGTGGGATTTATATACTGCCCCTCTTCCTGACAGTAAGGGGGGTAGTGTAGGATTTATATACTGCCCCTCTACCTGACAGTAAGGGGGGGTAGTGTGGGATTTATATACTGCCCCTCTACCTGACAGTAAGTGGGGATAGTGTGGGATTTATATACTGCCCCTCTGCCTGACAGTAAGGGGGGTAGAGTAGGATTTACATACTGCCCCTCTACCTGACAGTAAGGGGGGGTAATGTGGGATTTATATACTGCCCCTCTACCTGACAGTAAGGGGGGATAGTGTGGGATTTATATACTGCCCCTCTGCCTCACAGTAATGGGGGTAGTGTAGGATTTATATACTGCCCCTCTGCCTGACAGTAAGAGGGGTAGTGTAGGATTTATATACTGCCCCTCTACCTGACAGTAAGGGGGGATAGTGTGGGATTTATATACTTCCCCCTCTATCTGACAGTAAGGGGGGTAGTGTGGGATTTATATACTGCCCCTCTACCTGGCAGTAAGGGGGGTTAGTGTGGGATTTATAAACTGCCCCCTCTGCCTGACAGTAAGGTTGGGTAGTGTGGGATTTATATACTGCCACTCTACCTGACAGTAAGGGGGAATAGTGTGGGATTTATATATTGCCCCTCTACCTGACAGTAAGGGGGAATAGTGTGGGATTTATATATTGCCCCTCTACCTGACAGTAAGGGGGGTTAGTGTGGGATTTATATACTGCCCCCTCTACCTGACAGTAAGGGGGGTAGTGTGGGATTTATATACTGCCCCCTCTGCCTGACAGTAATGGGGGGTAGTGTGGGATTTATATACTGCCCCCCTCTGCCTGACAGTAAGGGGGAGTAGTGTGGGATTTATATACTGCCCCCTCTACCTGACAGTAAGGGGGGGTAGTGTGGTATTTATATACTGCCCCTCTACCTGACCTTAAGGGCGGATAGTGTGGGATTTATATACTGCCCCCTCTGCCTGAAAGTAAGGGGGTATAGTGTGGTATTTATATACTGCCCCTCTACCTGACAGTAAAGGATGTAGTGTGGGATTTATATACTGCCCCCTTTACCTGACAGTAAGGGGGGTAGTGTGGGATTTATATACTGCCCCTCTGCCTGACAGTAAGGGGGTAGTGTGGGATTTATATACTGCCCCTCTACCTGACAGTAAGGGCGGATTGTGTGGGATTTATATACAGTCCCCTCTGCCTGACAGTAAGAGGGAATAGTGTGGGATTTATATACTGCCCCTCTACCTGACAGTAAGGGGGGTAGTGTAGGATTTATATACTGCCCCTCTACCTGACAGTAAGGGGGGATAGTGTGGGATTTATATACTGCTCCTCTACCTGACAGTAATGGGGGTAGTGTAGGATTAATATACTCCCCTCTACCTGACAGTACGGGGGGTAGTGTGGGATTTATATACTGCCCCCTCTACCTGACAGTAAGGGGGGATAGTGTGGGATTTATTTTCTGCCCCCTCTACCTGACAGTAAGGCGGGATAGAGTGGGATTTATATACTGCCCCCTCTACCTGTCAGTAAGTGGGGTAGTGTGGGATTTATATACTGCCCCCTCTACCTGACAGTAAAGGGGGGTAGTGTCGGTTTTATATACTGCCCCCTCTACCTGAAAGTAAGGGGGGTAGTGTGGGATTTATATACTGCCCCTCTACCTGACAGTAAGGGGGGATAGTGTGGGATTTATATAATGCCCCCTCTGCCTGACAGTAAGGGGGGATAGCGTGGGATTTATATTCTGCCCCTCTACTTGACAGTAAGGGGGGGTAGTGTGGGATTTATATACTGCCCCTCTACCTGAAAGTAAGGGGGGATAGTGTGGGACTTATATACTGCCCCTCTACCTGACAGTAAGGGGGGTAGTGTAGGGTTTATATACTGCCCCTCTACCTGACAGTAAGGGGAGGTAGTGTGGGATTTATATACTGCCCCTCTACCTGACAGTAAGGGGGGTAGTGTAGGGTTTATATACTGCCCCTCTACCTGACAGTAAGGGGAGGTAGTGTAGGGTTTATATACTGCCCCTCTACCTGACAGTAAGGGGGGTAGTGTAGGGTTTATATACTGCCACTCTACCTGACAGTACGGGGGGTAGTGTGGGATTTATATACTGCCCCCTCTACCTGACAGTAAGGGGGGATAGTGTGGGATTTATTTTCTGCCCCCTCTACCTGACAGTAAGGCGGGATAGAGTGGGATTTATATACTGCCCCCTCTACCTGTCAGTAAGTGGGGTAGTGTGGGATTTATATACTGCCCCCTCTACCTGACAGTAAAGGGGGGTAGTGTCGGTTTTATATACTGCCCCCTCTACCTGAAAGTAAGGGGGGTAGTGTGGGATTTATATACTGCCCCTCTACCTGACAGTAAGGGGGGATAGTGTGGGATTTATATAATGCCCCCTCTGCCTGACAGTAAGGGGGGATAGCGTGGGATTTATATTCTGCCCCTCTACTTGACAGTAAGGGGGGGTAGTGTGGGATTTATATACTGCCCCTCTACCTGAAAGTAAGGGGGGATAGTGTGGGACTTATATACTGCCCCTCTACCTGACAGTAAGGGGGGTAGTGTAGGGTTTATATACTGCCCCTCTACCTGACAGTAAGGGGAGGTAGTGTGGGATTTATATACTGCCCCTCTACCTGACAGTAAGGGGGGTAGTGTAGGGTTTATATACTGCCCCTCTACCTGACAGTAAGGGGAGGTAGTGTAGGGTTTATATACTGCCCATCTACCTGACAGTAAGGGGGGTAGTGTAGGGTTTATATACTGCCACTCTACCTGAAAGTAAGGGGGGGGGGTAGTGTGGGATTTATATACTGCCCCTCTACCTGACTGTAAGGGGGGGTAGTGTGGGATTTAAATACTGCCCCTCTAACTGACAGTAATGGGGGGTAGTGTGGGATTTAATACTGCCCCCTCTGCCTGACAGTAAGGGGGGATAGTGTGGGATTTATATTCTGCCCCTCTACCTGACAGTAAGGGGGGTAGTGTGGGATTTATATAATGCCCCCTCTGCCTGACAGTAAGGGGGGTAGTGTGGGATTTATATAATGCCCCCTCTGCCTGACAGTAAGGGGGGATAGTGTGGGATTTATATAATGCCCCCTCTACCTGACAGTAAGGGAGGGTGGGTAGTGTGGGGTTTATATACTGCCCCTCTACCTGACAGTAAGGGGGTAGTGTGGGATTTATATACTGTCCCCTCTACCTGACAGTAAGGGTGGATAGTGTGGGATTTATATACTGCCCCTCTACCTGACAGTAAGGGGAGGGTAGTGTGGGGTTTATATACTGCCCCCTCTACCTGACAGTAAGGGGAGGGTAGTGTGGGGTTTATATACAGCCCCTCTACCTGACAGTAAGGGGGGGTAGTGTGGGGTTTATATACTGCACCCTCTACCTGATAGTAAGGGGGGGTAGTGTGGGGTTTATATACTGTCCCCTCTACCTGACAGTAAGGGGGGGTAGTGTGGGGTTTATATACTGCCCCTCTACCTGACAGTAAGGGGGGGTAGTGTGGGGTTTATATACTGCCCCTCTACCGGACAGTAAGGGGGGATAGTGTGGGGTTTATATACTGCCCCTCTACCTGACAGTAAGGGGGATAGTGTAGGATTTATATACTGCCCCTCTACCTGAAAGTAAGGGGAGGTAGTGTGGGATTTATATACTGCCACTCTACCTGACAGTAAGGGGGGGGGGGGTAGTGTGGGATTTATATACTGCCCCCTCTACCTGACAGTAAGGGGGGGTAGTGTGGGGTTTATATACTGCCCCCTCTACCTGACAGTAAGGGGGGGTATTTTGGTATTTATATACTGCCCCTCTACCTGACAATAAAGGGGGTAGTGTGGGATTTATATACTGCCCCCTCTACCTTACAGTAAGGGGGGTAGTGTGGGATTTATATACTGCCCCTCTACCTGACAGTAAGGGGGGATAGTGTGGGATTTATATACAGTCCCCTTTGCCTGAAAGTAAGGGGGTATAGTGTGGAATTTATATACTGCCCCTCTACCTGACAGTAAGGGGGTATAGTGTGGGATTTATATACTGCCCCCTTTTCCTGACAGTAAGGGGGGTAGTGTGGAATTTATATACTGCCCCCTCTGCCTGACAGTAAGGGGGTAGTGTGGGATTTATATACTGCCCCTCTGCCTGACAGTAAGGGGGGTAGTGTAGGATTTATATACTGCCCCTCTACCTGACAGTAAGGGGGGATAGTGTGGGATTTATATACTGCTCCTCTACCTGACAGTAATGGGGGTAGTGTAGGATTAATATACTGCCCTCTACCTGACAGTACGGGGGGTAGTGTGGGATTTATATACTGCCCCCTCTACCTGACAGTAAGGGGGGATAGTGTGGGATTTATTTTCTGCCCCCTCTACCTGACAGTAAGGCGGGATAGAGTGGGATTTATATACTGCCCCCTCTACCTGTCAGTAAGTGGGGTAGTGTGGGATTTATATACTGCCCCCTCTACCTGACAGTAAAGGGGGGTAGTGTCGGTTTTATATACTGCCCCCTCTACCTGAAAGTAAGGGGGGTAGTGTGGGATTTATATACTGCCCCTCTACCTGACAGTAAGGGGGGATAGTGTGGGATTTATATAATGCCCCCTCTGCCTGACAGTAAGGGGGGATAGCGTGGGATTTATATTCTGCCCCTCTACTTGACAGTAAGGGGGGGTAGTGTGGGATTTATATACTGCCCCTCTACCTGACAGTAAGGGGGGATAGTGTGGGACTTATATACTGCCCCTCTACCTGACAGTAAGGGGGGTAGTGTAGGGTTTATATACTGCCCCTCTACCTGACAGTAAGGGGAGGTAGTGTGGGATTTATATACTGCCACTCTACCTGAAAGTAAGGGGGGGTAGTGTGGAATTTATATACTGCCCTCTACCTGACAGTAATGGGGGGTAGTGTGGGATTTAATACTGCCCCCTCTGCCTGACAGTAAGGGGGGATAGTGTGGGATTTATATTCTGCCCCTCTACCTGACAGTAAGGGGGGTAGTGTGGGATTTATATAATGCCCCCTCTGCCTGACAGTAAGGGGGGTAGTGTGGGATTTATATAATGCCCCCTCTGCCTGACAGTAAGGGGGGATAGTGTGGGATTTATATAATGCCCCCTCTACCTGACAGTAAGGGGGGGTGGGTAGTGTGGGGTTTATATACTGCCCCTCTACCTGACAGTAAGGGGATAGTGTGGGATTTATATACTGCCCCTCTACCTGACAGTAAGGGGAGTGTAGTGTGGGGTTTATATACTGCCCCCTCTACCTGACAGTAAGGGGAGGGTAGTGTGGGGTTTATATACTGCCCCTCTACCTGACAGTAAGGGGGGGTAGTGTGGGGTTTATATACTGCACCCTCTACCTGATAGTAAGGGGGGGTAGTGTGGGGTTTATATACTGTCCCCTCTACCTGACAGTAAGGGGGGGTAGTGTGGGGTTTATTATATACTTCCCCTCTACCTGACAGTAAGGGGGGGTAGTGTGGGGTTTATATACTGCCCCTCTACCTGACAGTAAGGGGGGATAGTGTGGGGTTTATATACTGCCCCTCTACCTGACAGTAAGGGGGATAGTGTAGGATTTATATACTGCCCCTCTACCTGAAAGTAAGGGGAGGTAGTGTGGGATTTATATACTGCCACTCTACCTGACAGTAAGGGGGGGGTAGTGTGGGATTTATATACTGCCCCCTCTACCTGACAGTAAGGGGGGGTAGTGTGGGGTTTATATACTGCCCCCTCTACCTGACAGTAAGGGGGGGTATTGTGGTATTTATATACTGCCCCTCTACCTGACAATAAAGGGGGTAGTGTGGGATTTATATACTGCCCCCTCTACCTTACAGTAAGGGGGGTAGTGTGGGATTTATATACTGCCCCTTTACCTGACAGTAAGGGGGGATAGTGTGGGATTTATATACAGTCCCCTTTGCCTGAAAGTAAGGGGGTATAGTGTGGAATTTATATATTGCCCCTCTACCTGACAGTAAAGGGGGTAGTGTGGGATTTATATACTGCCCCCTCTACCTGACAGTAAGGGGGGATAGTGTGGGATTTATATACTGCCCCCTTTTCCTGACAGTAAGGGGGGTAGTGTGGGATTTATATACTGCCCCCTCTGCCTGATAGTAAGGGGGTAGTGTGGGATTTATATACTGCCCCTCTGCCTGACAGTAAGGGGGGTAGTGTAGGATTTATATAATGCCCCTCTACCTGCCAGTAAGGGGGGGTAGTGTGGGATTTATATAATGTCCCCTCTGCCTGACAGTAAGGGGGGGATAGAGTGGGATTTATATACTGCCCCTCTTCCTGACAGTAAGGGGGGTAGTGTAGGATTTATATACTGCCCCTCTACCTGACAGTAAGGGGGGGCAGTGTGGGATTTATATACTGCCCCTCTACCTGACAGTAAGTGAGGATAGTGTGGGATTTATATACTGCCCCTCTGCCTGACAGTAAGGGGGGTAGTGTAGGATTTATATACTGCCCCTCTACCTGACAGTAAGGGGGGGTAATGTGGGATTTATATACTGCCCCTCTACCTGACAGTAAGGGGGGATAGTGTGGGATTTATATACTGCCCCTCTGCCTCACAGTAATGGGGGTAGTGTAGGATTTATATACTGCCCCTCTGCCTGACAGTAAGAGGGGTAGTGTAGGATTTATATACTGCCCCTCTACCTGACAGTAAGGGGGGATAGTGTGGGATTTATATACTTCCCCCTCTATCTGACAGTAAGGGGGGTAGTGTGGGATTTATATACTGCCCCTCTACCTGGCAGTAAGGGGGGTAGTGTGGGATTTATATACTGTCCCCTCTACCTGACAGTAAGGGGGGTAGTGTGGGATTTATATACTGCCCCCTCTGCCTGACAGTAATGGGGGGTAGTGTGGGATTTATATACTGCCCCCCTCTGCCTGACAGTAAGGGGGAGTAGTGTGGGATTTATATACTGCCCCTCTACCTGACAGTAAGGGCGGATAGTGTGGGATTTATATACAGTCCCCTCTGCCTGACAGTAAGAGGGAATAGTGTGGGATTTATATACTGCCCCTCTACCTGACAGTAAGGGGGGTAGTGTAGGATTTATATACTGCCCCTCTACCTGACAGTAAGGGGGGATAGTGTGGGATTTATATACTTCCCCCTCTATCTGACAGTAAGGGGGGATAGTGTGGGATTTATATACTGCTCCTCTACCTGACAGTAATGGGGGTAGTGTAGGATTAATATACTCCCCTCTACCTGACAGTAAGTAGGGATAGTGTGGGATTTATATACTGCCCCTCTACCTGACAGTACGGGGGGGTAGTGTGGGATTTATATACTGCCCCCTCTACCTGACAGTAAGGGGGGATAGTGTGGGATTTATTTTCTGCCCCCTCTACCTGACAGTAAGGGGGGATAGAGTGGGATTTATATACTGCCCCCTCTACCTGTCAGTAAGTGGGGTAGTGTGGGATTTATACTGTATACTGCCCCCTCTACCTGACAGTAAAGGGGGGTAGTGTCGGTTTTATATACTGCCCCCTCTACCTGAAAGTAAGGGGGGTAGTGTGGGTTTTATATACTGCCCCTCTACCTGACAGTAAGGGGGGATAGTGTGGGATTTATATAATGCCCCCTCTGCCTGACAGTAAGGGGGGATAGCGTGGGATTTATATTCTGCCCCTCTACTTGACAGTAAGGGGGGATAGTGTGGGATTTATATACTGCCCCTCTACCTGACTGTAAGGGGGGGTAGTGTGGGATTTAAATACTGCCCCTCTACCTGACGGTAAGGGGGGATAGTGTGGGACTTATATACTGCCCCTCTACCTGACAGTAAGAGGGGTAGTGTAGGGTTTATATACTGCCCCTCTACCTGACAGTAAGGGGAGGTAGTGTGGGATTTATATACTGCCACTCTACCTGAAAGTAAGGGGGGGGGGTAGTGTGGGATTTATATACTGCCCCTCTACCTGACGGTAAGGGGGGATAGTGTGGGATTTATATACTGCCCCTCTACCTGACTGTAAGGGGGGGTAGTGTGGGATTTAAATACTGCCCCTCTACCTGACGGTAAGGGGGGGTAGTGTGGGATTTAAATACTGCCCCTCTAACTGACAGTAAAGGGGGGTAGTGTCGGTTTTATATACTGCCCCTCTACCTTACAGTAAGAGGGGTAGTGTAGGGTTTATATACTGCCCCTCTACCTGACAGTAAGAGGGGTAGTGTAGGGTTTATATACTGCCCCTCTACCTGAAAGTAAGGGGGGTAGTGTGGGATTTATATACTGCCCCTCTACCTTACAGTAAGGGGGGATAGTGTGGGATTTATATAATGCCCCCTCTGCCTGACAGTAAGGGGGGATAGCGTGGGATTTATATTCTGCCCCTCTACTTGACAGTAAGGGGGGGTAGTGTGGGATTTATATACTGCCCCTCTACCTGACAGTAAGGGGGGATAGTGTGGGACTTATATACTGCCCCTCTACCTGACAGTAAGGGGGGTAGTGTAATGTTTATATACTGCCCCTCTACCTGACAGTAAGGGGAGGTAGTGTGGGATTTATATACTGCCACTCTACCTGAAAGTAAGGGGGGGGGGGGTAGTGTGGGATTTATATACTGCCCCTCTACCTGACGGTAAGGGGGGATAGTGTGGGATTTATATACTGCCCCTCTACCTGACTGTAAGGGGGGGTAGTGTGGGATTTAAATACTGCCCCTCTAACTGACAGTAATGGGGGGTAGTGTGAGATTTATATAATGCCCCCTCTGC